>NC_048233.1:8626991-8699949 GCF_002007445.2 Ailuropoda melanoleuca
TATATATATATATATATATATATATATATACACACACACACACATATATATATATATATATATATAATCTCCATTACGTTGGCCACAATGCTGTGCACCTAGTAGTTGATCAGTAAATATTAGGAAGAGTGAATGCTGAGTTAGAAGATTCAGCATTTATTTCTCATGATATTTTCGTAAAACCAACCATCACCCCCACAGAATATTTCTTGTGGCACTTCCTGATTGCTGCAAAAGAATTCACCCAGGGCGGAACAAAAGAGAAGTTTACTGAATACATTGCAAGGGAGACTGTCTGCCACAAAATGGCCGTGAGGTATCACAGTTATAGGGCAGAGTGAGAAGGTATGGAATGGATGGAATTGTCCCTTTTTGGTACTGCCTGGTCGTAAGGAGCCCATTAGTAAGTTAGGACCTATGGCTCTTGGGGTCAGTCGCTTAACTGAGCCTGTGTGTCAGCAGGATGGTCACTGTGGGCGCTTTTGCCCCGCTCTTGTTTGCGTTGCTCAAGCCTGTTGCCTCAAAGTGGTCTCTACACTGCTCAGTAAAATGTAATAGTTAGTGAATACCATAACTAACAGACTGAGATGTCCGTGGCTCCAACTATGATGTCAGTGGCCTCCATCCAACGACAATGAGTAAGATGCCTCCTGTAGTTGAACAAGTGGGACTTACTACTCATGCAGTGAGGGAGAACCCCCATGACAGGGAGCCATGAGCCCTGAACCGTCTCAGTAAGAGAAACACCCTCGAGGGCTATGAATTTAATTACAGCATTTGGGCTTTGGTTTGATTTGGGCGACGGGCTGAGAAAATGGGAATTTGTGTTAGATTAGATACTTGTGAGGGAATTAGGTCAGTTCTATAATTGGGTGTGTCACATCTTTTGGGAGGGCTGACGAGAACACAGGGAAAGCTGTAAATGGTAAAGCAGCAGTCATTCCTTCCAGCCAAGAGAGGCGGTGTTGGTATTTTGTGAGGTGGCTCAGACAAATTATGAAATGGTTTTGCTTTCTCTCATTTTATCAGTCTGAGTAATCTTGTCTGAGGTGGTTATTCAATGAGATTGTTTATGTCCAACAGGAAACTAAAAATGGCCTGGCTAAAAGTGTCAGGCCAGCTTTCAACTATAAGGCTATTTTTTGTTTTTGTTTTTTCCCTTTCTTAGATTCTAGTTGGGAGAGAAAAGTAAATGAATTCAAGAAGTATTTAGCATACAAAGTCAATAGGACCGAATATGGGGGCAGAAGGCGATGTCAAGGGTGACTTGAAAGGGTAGCAGTGCTAATCGCTAAGATAGAACCAGTTTTGTGTTATCTTCTAATTTAACACTTACCAAAATATGTGAAAAGTTCATAATATCATACCCATGTAGAGATCGGAAATTACGGCTATAGAGGTTAAATATATCTTCCCCACTGTCAATAGAAACAATTCAAATTCAGGGTTGCTTGACTGAAGTCATGTTGACTTGTCTTAAAAATCGAGATAGGGGCGCCTGGGTGGCACAGCGGTTAAGCGTCTGCCTTCAGCTCAGGGCGTGATCCCGGCGTTGCGGGATCGAGCCCCACGTCAGGCTCCTCTGCTATGAGCCTGCTTCTTCCTCTCCCACTACCCTGCTTGTGTTTCCTCTCTCGCTGGCTGTCTCTATCTCTGTCGAATAAATAAATAAAAATCTTTAAAAAAAAATCGAGATAAAATTCACATAATATAAAATTCACATTTCTAAATTCATTTATAAATTCATACACATGTAAAGTTTAGCCAGTCTAAAATACACGATTTAGTGGGTTTTAGTACATTCAGAATGTTTTGCAACCATCACCACTATCGAATTGTAGACCATTTTCCTCACCCGCAAAAGAAACTCCATATGCATTAAGTAATTCCCATACCTATCTCCCTTTTGCCCCTGGCAACCACTAATCTTTCTGTCTCTGGGGTTACCAGTTCTGGGCATTTCATGTGAGCTGAATCATAAAATATATGGCATTCTGTGTCTGGCTTTCTCCTGGGGGCGCGGTGTTTTCAAGATTCATCTGTAGCATGCCTCTACTTCTTTCCTTTTTATGACTAAATAAAATACTGTTGTGTGGATATAGCTCATTTATTTATCCACCCATCACTTGAGGGACATTTGGTGTTTCCTTTTTTTTTTTTTTTTGGCTATTACGAATATTGCTGCTATAAATGTTCACAGACAAGTTTTTGTTTCAACGTATGCTTCTAATCTCTTGGATATATACCTAGAAGTGAAATTGCTGGGTCATACAGTAAATCCGTGTTTAGCTTTTGAGGAACCACCAAACTGTTTTCCATACCGGCTGCACAATTTTACATTTCCACCAGTTAATACATGGGAGGTTTCAGTTTCTCCATTCTTCACAATTGTGATTGTTTTGATGTCCATAGCCATGCCAATAGTATGAGCGGTAGCTTATTTGGATTTGATTTGCATTTCCCGAAAGACTAAGGATGCTGAGAACCTTTCATGTGCTTATCAGCCATCAGCCGTGTGTGTATCTTCTTTGGAGAAATGTCTTTTCAAGTCTTTGGGCTATTTTTAAATTAGGTAATTTTTTGTTATGAGTTGTTAAGAGTTCTTTGTGTATTCTGTCTACTAAACTCTTACCAGGTATCTTATTTGTAAATATTTTCTCTCATTTTGCAAGTTGTCTTTTTACTTCCTTGCTACTGTCTTTTGATGCACAAAAGCTTTTAATTTTAACCAAGTCCAATTTCTCTTTTTTCCTTCTGTTGCTTGTGCTTTTGATGTCATATTTAAGGGACTTGTCATATCCAAGGTCGTGAAGATTTCCACTTATGTTGCCTTCTAAGGGTTTTGTAGTTTTAGTTCTTGCATGTAGGTATTTGATAAATTTTGAGTTAACTTTTGTATATGGGATGTGGTAAGAGATCCCAATTCATTCTTTTGCATGTAGATATCCAGTTGTCCCAACATAGTTTGTTGCAAAGGGTTATTCTTTCTATGGGTCCTGGGACCCATTTGTATTTGTAAAACAATGCAACTGTGCATTCAAATTGTCTTGCAGATCTGTTTATCTGTATTGCAAGGGTTGTGAAGTAATAATTGCACATTGATACGGTTGTTTTGACTATTTTTCTCACAGTCAAGGAGAGTTGTTACAAAGAGGCGCTCTCTGCCATATTGGCTCCCTACGTTTTGCTGGAGAAAACACCATTTCGTTGTAATGAATGCTCTGACATCCTTCCTTTCCAAATGTTATTCTCTTTTTATCACACTTTCCTACGTAGTGAACATTTCTTTGAGAGGAGCCCTGCATACATACAAAAAGTAGGAAATGTTGGCCTGGTTGACGTTGTTCAAATTAAGAGACCCACAGGAGAGGACATATTTTTCTCTTCTCAATATTGAAGTGACTCCAAGTGTTACTTAATTAAATGTGAAATCTGTGGTTGTGGTTTCTGACCTAGGGACTTCTTTAAAAGGATCTATATTTCCAGGTGTGTTACTTGAGTTACCAGCTAACGTTCACAGTGTCTTCTTCACAGTCCTCATACTCATTTTAACATCCTTTATTATAAAATAGCCTGAAGGTGATCATGCATATTTCATATCAAGAAAAAAAAGTCTTATGTACAAACATAAACATACCTCAGACAATGAAAACATACAGTACATGCTTAGGTATTAATGCCTTGCGGTTTTGCGGTTACAATCATCCAGATTCTTTCATTAGGAGATTCTATATAGATCATGGACTGGTGTAAGTTTGTTCACTTGAAAAGAGTAGAAAAATCTATCACTAATATGATTTAAATGATGATGAATCAAATAATAAAGGATACATATTATAAAAACATTTGATCTTCTCACCATGGTTTTACAGATTTACTTTTTGTTTCCTCCCTGCCTAAGTCATAGAAGACACTTTAGGCGCTCCCAGGCCCTGCAATCTGTCATTTCCCAGTAGGGGGCGTTGTTGCATTAAACGCTACACCAGTTGCAGCATTACCCTGGAGGGCCTGAGTTCCTTCTGTACTTTCAAGACGGTTTTTTAAACAAAGTCCTGTATATAAATATTTTCTCTCTAAACTCTTTAGAAAATGAGAGCTGAAGAAAAACAGAATTCTTGAAAGATTATCCTTTTACCCACAGTCTTCAGAGATGGTTCATTGTAAGTGACATTTTTGGAGGTTGATATCAAAGTCCCAAAGTACGAAATGCATCTCGTAAGTCATCAACCTCATACAGGGGCTGGAAAGAAAGAAAGAAAGAAACTGAGTGGATTCATTTGTAACATTGTGGAAGAAAGTAAGTTTGGCGTGGGGGGGGGGTTGGAAGAGGAGAGAAAGGAATTTTACCAGAAGGAGAACAGAAGCCTGAGGAGAGTCTAACCCAGAGACTTGCGGATGATGAGAGAGGGGAAGGGAAGGGCATCTCGGCAGAGGGCTCTGAATTGTGAAACAGAAGAGCAAACTCAAATGTAGGAGAAATGACAACAACAAAAAAAGAAAAAGTAAGGCTTTCATCAGAGGAAAAATAAGGAGAGTGATACCTACACACATGAACAATGTAAAAAATATAAGAAAGGAAAATGGAAGTAGTTCCAGGAAAAGATCGACTTTGGAGAGACAAAGAAAATGAGAAGCGAATAAGCCCTTACCAAAAGAATGCGTCGAAGCTGTCTGGATAGTCGAACGGAATTTTCGTGCAACCCCTCCCAGGCTTTGAAGGTTTTTTCACGATTTTCCACAAAAGTATTCCAGCAATAAAAATAATCTTTAAAAAAGGAGGGAATGGGGTAGAAGATAGTTCAGATCCCATATCGAGAGGAACGAAAGAAAACCCTGCCCCCCCCCATTTTTAAAATCTCATTTCCTACAAAGCCTAGTGTCCAAACCCTTCATTCTCTTCCTCCTATTCTAGTCAATTTCTGGCTGAATTCTGCCCCCCGCCCCCGATTTTTCTCCTCTGTATTGCAATCCCGAGCGAGGCCCCCTTCGCACCTTTGAAGGTCATGATGGCGATCTGGACCCCCGCGCGGTGCAGCCGCCGCAGCCCCTCTGGCTCAGCCTTGCGATCCTCGCAGAAGTAGAGGCGCGCGGTGAAGATCCTCAGACTGAGGTTGGGGTACCCTCTCAGAAAGTCGGCCACGTGCCGGGCACAGTCGTAGCAGGGGCTCCAGGAGGTGAACCACGTGACGCGGTAACACCGGCCAGGGTCCAGGTCCCAGTCGGAGATGTAGCGGAGGAAGAGCAACTCCACGTGGCAGCCGTTCTGTGGACGGAGCACAGGACTTAGACAACGTTTACTGATCTTCACGGCCATGCCGGGAGCTTTACGGTCACTAATTCATCTGCCTCCCACAGTAATCTTTTTTAGGCTGTGTGCAGTTTGGGCCCTAGGTTAGTGAGTCGGGCTGAAATAGCATCACACTGTCCCAGAGTTTTGAGTTGTGTTCGCGAAGCTACCTTCAGCACTTTTGTGGAGAAAGAAAATTGGCCTGTTGCTGTAACATTGTGGAAATACACCAGACCACTAGCGGGAGGGAGGAAACGTACGGTTGGGAGGACTGGAAGGGGTAAAAGAGATGACGCTAAGGCCAACAAGAGTGTTGTCAGAGAGGTAATAGGCATTGCTGTGGGTTCAGAACGGTTAAATAACGTGTTTGCTCATCATATGATCCCTGTGATTGTAGTAATCGTGCAATAGTGGGATACAGCAAGTCTGCCTTGTATTGCAGAAAAGTCGTTAGTCCCAGAATCTGAAGATCTAGGTTCCATTTCCTGATGTCACCGCTCAGGTGACTGGAACAACTCACCCAACTCTTGGATCTTCTAAGTCCTCACCAGTAAAATGGGCTACTATCAGGAGGATTCAATGAGAAGGAAATAAAGGGTTGGTAACAGCAAAGCCTTCTCTACTTAGAATGTGTCACATCACCAAACAAGAAAGAGATTAGAATGTAAAACGGTCGCAGTGAGATTTTACGCAATACAAATGGAGGCAAAGGAAATTGGATAGTAAAATAAACACTTAACAAAGAGCTAGACAGTGTCCTTCCACCTGCAAATTCTTCCTAGGATCCCACCAAAATCAGATGTCACTGCCTGTTTTGAGACAGGAAATACTCAAAGCTTATGTAAGCCCACCTGGATACGGTGAAGAAGTCGGTTGAAAATCTAATTCTCTAGATGCTGAGAGATCGATTTACTCAATCAACCAATTGAGGCTTGCCTGAGTACTCTGGGTCTTAACCATACTGAATGTACTCATTGGCCTCACGATCTATGTGAGCAAGAGGGACAGGAAATCGTTTGGAAAGCAGAATTGAGTCATTATTCATTTTTCCTACTTTTTTCTTAATTTTCAAAAATTCTTAAGAAAATTTGTTTTTTACATTTAAATTTAGCTTGAATGTGCTGGCAGTATTTGGAAGCATCCAAATCAAAGGACTCTTATATTTGGTTTCCTTAATCTCAAGGGCAGTTGGGATGCTGGGGAAAGGGAAGGAAAGTTTGGGGGCAGTTAGTCTTGGCACTGAAGCGAGGTGTAGCAATAACATGCCCAGCATGACTGGGAGGACAAGAAATGGCATGCTTTGGGGGCACACCCATTGTGGTTTCATGGACATAAAGAAGAGGATTGGAGAAATCTGATGGAGACCTAAACGTGCAACAGAAGGTAGTACTATCTGCCGATGGTTCTGTAAGTGCCCCCAGTCTAGCTTGGAAGCAACTGATTGATACCTTGTTTCGAAGGTGACCGAAGTCCAGTGAAAAGGACGTGGCGCTATCCCGCCGCTTCACCACGTAGCACAAGTAGGTCTCGTGGCGACCCTTAGCCCATCGGACATTCTTGAAATGGTAAAGAAACTTCCTCTGCTTCATCAGGAGGCTGTGGGTGAGGAGAGGGAGGAACATTCAGGAGCACCGCTCATCTCTGCTCACTCCTGGCTTTCCTTCAGCTTTTTTAAAAAGTTGATAATGACTTGAGCCAAACCAGAGATCTTCTTCCTTACTTTGCTGGATGCCTGAGACCTACTGAACTTGGAACCCATCATAAACCCCTCTTCATGCTTATATTTAAGACCAGTTGAGGGGCACCTGCATGGCTCAGTGGGTTAAGCATCTGCCTTCGGCTCAGGTCATGATCCCAGCGTTCCGGGATTGAGCCTCACATCGGGGTCTTTGTTCAGCGGGGAGTTTGCTTCTCCCCCTGCATTCCGCTCCCTCTGCTTGTGCTCTCTCTCTCTCTCTCTGACAAATGAATAAAATCTTAAAAAAAAAAAAAAAAAGACCAATTGAGAGGTAGCCAGAACCCCCAGGTGGTATGAATTCACAGGACAATCTCCTCCCATAGCTGTCTGTTAGGTGCTGACAACTTGGACTTACAAACTTGTTCCTTGGTTCCATAATTTTTTCAGAGTTCCCCTCCAAACTCTACCTAGATGTCCAGTCTGTACTTCAAACCCAATATGGTCAAAACAGTAATTCCTGAACTGTCCTCTGTCCAGACTATCCTGTTTCTCCTTACTTTTCCATCTCAAGTAACCAGGTGAAAAGCTTGGGATCATCTTTGATTCTTCTCCTTCATATTCAATTAATGATCTAAATTTATTGATTCAAATCTCCAAGTATTTCCTTGTTTGTTTTTCAGTATTTTTATTTTTTAAACCTCCAGATAGTTATTGAGTTCGTATCTGCACACCCTCTCTCCTCTGCTTCAGTCTAAGCCCTAACCTTCTCTTGGTTTGTCTCTTGTCCTGGCCTCTAAGCTGGTCTGTCTGCTCCCAGTCCCTCCAAAAGAACATTCTCCATGCTGTGCCAGAATGATCTCACGAAAGCCCAGGCGTGACAATGTTATTTCTATGCTAAAAAATCCCCATTGAATCTCTTGTGCCCACAAGATAAATCCTAAACTCTACTGTGTTATTTAGGCCAGTTTTTACATTTGGTCATCAATCTACGTTTCTAGCTTCCTTTCCTAGTACGGCTTCCCTTTCCTTCCCTATCTTCAAGTGCCCATGCAGCTGATCCCTGCTTTTTCTTCCCAGTCACCTTGCTGATGCACTTCGTCTCAGTGAATGATACCCTACTTTTTTCCGCTGGACAACACTTATGTATTCTTCAAAGCCAGTTCACAGTTCAACTCTTCTTTCTCACCACCGCTATCCCCAAATTTCTAGGCAAAAAACTGAACACTAACAGGAACAAAAAACTCTTCTGTAGTTTCCCTTCGTTCTCCAGTCTATCCCTGTCAAAGCTGTCATCCTCTCTTCCCAATTGATCCCTGACATCTCTGTCTCCCCAGTTGGACTTTATGTGTTTTGAGGCAGAAACACTTCATGAGAAAGAAAGATTTCTTTGTAATATAAGTAATATTTGACTGTTGTCATCTTGTATAAGACAAAAAGTTGAAAGTTTTCCATGTAAAAATATTAAAGAATTAAAATTTAGGGGCGTTTGGGTGGCTCAGTCAGTTAAACGTCAGACTCTTGATTTCAGCTCGGCTCATGATCTCAGGGTTGTAAGATGGAGCCCTCATTGGGCTCCCCACTGAGTAGGGAGTCTGCTTAAGATTCTCTCTCTCCCTTTGCCCCCCCACAACTCATGCACATGCACACTCTTTCTCTCAAATAAATAAATCTTTGGGACTCCTGGGTGGCTCAGTGGGTTAATTGTCTGTGGCTCAGGTCATGATGCCAGGGTCCTAGGATCGAGTCCCGCATTGGGCTCCTTGCTTGGCAGTGGGCCTACTTCTCCCTGTGCCTGTGGCTCCCCCTGCTTGTGCGCTCTCTGTATGATAAATAAGTAAATAAAATCTTTTTAAAAATAAATAAATATATAAAAATCTTTTTAGAAATTTTAAATTTTAAAAATTTAAAGTTTAGGATATAGTGTCTAATGATAATCCGACATCGTATCTAATGACAAAATTTTTGTTTTTCTAGTCTTTTTTTTTTTAAAGATTTTATTTATTTATTTGAAGAGATAGAGACAGCCAGCGAGAGAGGGAACACAAGCAGGGGGAGTGGAAGAGGAAGAAGCAGGCTCATAGCGGAGGAGCCTGATGTGGGGCTCGATCCCATAACGTTGGGATCACGCCCTGAGCTGAAGGCAGATGCCTACCGACTGCACCACTCAGGCGCCCCTGTTTTTCTAGTCTTTTTATAGACATGTTTACATAATTTTAATTATACTGATCTCATGCAGTTTTGCATCCTGCTGCTTTTTTAACTTGGCAACATAATGTAAGTATTACTCTATGTTGCTCACATGCAGGGACTGGTTTCTCTGGTTTCCTTACGCCTCGCACAGCGTTTTTGCACATCATAAGCACTAAATTGAATTTGTGGAAATACTCTCGGCTAACCGAAGTTTCTTTGCAGTTGTAGACATAACACAAGCTATACAGTGTGGTTGATACCAAATCACTAATGATGTCTGTCTGGTTTTTGTCCTAGTCTTTTCCAGAAATGTATTTATCAAGTTGTGGAGATAATGCTACCACCTAATGGCGTTGGGCAGAAGTGCAGTAAACTTGTAAAAGTAATGACCTGGGCAAGGATTTGAATACGGTTTGCTGGCAAGAGAATTGAAACTTTTTTCACCTTTATTTTATTTTTTTTTTAAACATTGAGATATAATTTACATACTTCACCCATTTAAAGTATGCGATTTTATGAGTCCTGGCAAATGTAAACACCCAAAACTGCAGCCACAATCAGGATGCAGAACATTTCCAGGGCACCCCTCCCCAAAATTTGCTCATTCACTTTTTCAGTCAGTTCTTCCCCACCCCCCTACGCACCCACTAATCTGCTTTCTGTAACTAGACATTACTATCCACTTCCTAGAATTCCATATAAGTCCTACATTATTATCTCTTCCTTCGTGTCCAACTTCTTCCACTTAGCATAATGAATTTGAAATGCATATGTTGTGTTCTAAGTTTGATTCTTTTTACTGCAAAGTAATAGTCCATTGCATGGCTGTAGCACATGTATCCATCCACCTGTAGATGGACGTTTGGAGTGTTTCCACTTTGGGGCTATTGTGAAGAAAGCTTTTACAAACATGTACCAGTCTTTGTGAGAACATATGCTGAGAATTAATTTTAATGCAATACACGTGATAGACCGTGAAGTTAAAAGTTAAATACCCGGGTGTCAACCTTACGAGTTAGGTAAGCAAGGACGTGCTTTTTATAGCTGTCTCAATTTAAATGTCGCGCTTCACACACATGAAGCTTATTGACATACACTTTAAGTCCTGAGGCAGGGGCGCCTGGGTGGCGCAGTCGTTAAGCGTCTGCCTTCGGCCCAGGGTGTGATCCCGGAGTCCTGGGATCGAGCCCCACATCGAGCCCCACATCGGGCTCCTCCGCTGTGAGCCTGCTTCTTCCTCTCCCACTCCCCCTGCCTGTGTTCCCTCTCTCGCTGGCTCTCTCTGTCAAATAAATAAATAAAATCTTAGAAAAAAAAAAAAAATCCTGAGGCAGAGAAGTAAATTCATCACCAGTATACATGTTATGCCAAACAATATAAAAATTGTTTAATCATTATTTTAGAATTAAAAATTGGCAGGAATCTGACATGAATGCAAACAAAGATCTAATTATTGTTGGCTTTCTTTTAAAATGACAATTTTAGTGCTTGCTTTGGCAGCACATATGCTAAAATTGGAATGATACAGAGATTAGCATGGCCTCTGCCCAAGGATGACACACAAATTCGTGAAGTGTTCCATATTTTTTGACCGAGATCATAAGTTTGGATAGTGAAAACATGACAAATTTTCATATACCCAAAAATAAAATAATAATTTTATAGTAATCATCATGGCACTTGCCACCATTCCTATGACTGTTGTGACATAATTGGCATATAATCATTAGTATAAACTGAATACCTAAGGGCTTAATACTGAAGTAAAAGGGGGAAAAATCTCCTGGGGCTCAATTTTAAACAGATTAAGCATCACTACTTACTGATAAATTTCTCTAAACGGTTAATCTACCCTCCTGGGCTGTATGGGGTGGAAAGGGGTGGAGGGGGGTACTGTGTCACTCACAGTGGGCATTATCTTGGGGAATCTGCTATTGGGAGAAAGCAGAGGTGTGCTGGGAGTATAGGAAAGGACGTGGCATAGGTAAGGGAATTCAGATGGACTTTTGCCTTCTGCTCACATGAAAATACATGAGAAGAGACCAGTCACAGTGAAGCGAATTCCTTGGTTGTGACCTTCAAATTAACTTTCTTTGTCCATCGCTTTCCTTCAACAGTAGCTAGGAGCCCATTTCAAGTACCCTGTTCTCTTAGTTTCTCTTTTGGGTGTGAAGGACTTTGTAGAGGCAGTTTTTCAAGCCCGCAGGTTGACAGCTGCTCTGGACAGCTGTGCTCCCCGAGGCAGAACATTGCTGCATCCCCAGCAATGCAAACTGGAGACAAATGGGTTAAAAATAGTGACCAAGTCCTCTCCTGTCCTGTGCCATCACTAATGCCCTCTACAGATATTCTTTTCCCTGATGATAATTATATATTTCCCTTTTTCTCCTGTCCAATTCCATCTTTTCTCCTTGTTGCCTTTGAATTTCAACTATTAATCATTGCTTTGCATTTTATTATATGCACATATTTTCATTGAACCCTTTACCTCCAACCTAGACCTCAGATTAATTTTCAAAATCTCATTGCAAGCTGAGCAGACAGTTGACATTTTTGCCCTCAAGAAAATTTTCTGAAGAACATTTAGCCTTCCATTAAAAATCTTAATTCTGGGAGCCCCTGGCTAGCTCAGTCAGTGGAGCGTGCGACTCTTGATCTCAGGTTTGTGAGTTCGAGCCCCATGCTGGGTGTACAGATAGATACTTATCAAAAAAATTTTTTTAAAATAAAAATCTTAATTCTGTAGTGTAAATTCTTTGAAAAAGTTAAATTGAGATAAAATATATGGATTAGGTATGATTCTCGTATTTGTAGTAAGCATAAAAATGGGAATAAAATAAGTTGGGATAATAACTTGTCATAAGCTGCATGTGAAAAACATTGTGTAAATTCTATGAAATACATTTTAGGAAATAAATTAAGCAGTGTCTGAAGAAATTGAGAGACTAGATAGTAAAAATGCCATTAACTGCCTGGTTATTGGAACTATAACATTAAATAACTTGACTGAATTTTTCTTCCTGTAACATATACCATCATAGTGACTTTCAAGCAATTTTTAATATTGGCATTACGAAAATAATTTCCTTACTATGTAGGTAAATTATTCAGTAAAGTCTCCCCAGGAAAGTTTATGAAGTCCTTTTGCAGTTGAATATTTACAAAATTATTACTACGGTTTCCACTACTGTTTTTAGTATCCTGTATTCTTACCTTTTCATGATTTGAATCTCTAAACATTTGCTTGTTAATATTACCATAAACTAGTTCTAACTGCAGTACAGGGCCATACGTGGCACAGAAAAGGTCTTTTGAGTGTGGAAGAGAGACAAAACAGAGAGAATTAGGCAGAGAGCATATAAGATCTGAACAGATGAGACAGATCCAGAAACACAAATGTGCATATTGACTGAGCAGTGAGTCAGATAGTGAGAGGAGAGAAAGGGATAGCTCCCGGTCTGAACACTCAGATTTGCTCTGAGAGAAAAGCCAGGGCAGCCACCCACGAGGAGACTGCGTTACCTGTCCATCGTGGATTCCAGAGTGTCTTTCTTAGTCTTAGGCATGGAAGGCTTGCCTCAAGTCCTGCTGCTTCACTGACTCTGTCTGGCAAGGCATGGGCCCCACACATTCAAATTTGAGCTTACCCTCTTAGGCTCCTCCCCCCAGGCATCATCACCACCAGGTACCCCAACAGCCTTCCTCCTGTTTGGGTCCAAAAAAAGATGGGCGGGGCTGTCAGAGGCAGAGTCACGTGGGTAAATGATAGAGGGCCCCTCTGCTTAATGTATAGGTTCCCTTAGGGCTGCATCTCTCAAAATCCAGTCTATGCTGCACAGGTAACAAAGACCAGGAGATAGTGGCCACATTTTGGAATTTGTATTCCTGGTGACAAATAATATCTTTAGTTAGATTAAATTACACATAATTTAATTTAATTTTTTAAAGATTTTATTTATTTGTGAGAGAAAGCACAAGCAGGGGGAGCAGCAGGCAGAGGGAGAAGCAGGCTCCTCACTGAGCAGGGAGCCCAATGTGGGACTCAATCCCAGGACCTGGAATCATGACCTGAGCCAAAGGCAGACGCTTAACCAAAAGAGCCACCCAGGCGTCCCGTATCTTTAATTTTAAAAGAGTAATAATAATAATGTTCATTTCAATAGCATCTCGGACTCTGCAGTTGAAAGTATCTGTTCCCTTGTTTAAGTGCACAGGATCTCTCAGTCTCACAGACCAGAACTAATAGCTCCTGCTTTGTGGCCAAGCAAGAAAACCCAAGTCAATTATATAGGATTTAGGAATAGAAATTTTGCATCCTAAACCAATGATTTTTTTTTTCTGTTTCTGATTGCATTACAAGAATTGCTAGAAGACTAGATGATTGCACAAGAGTAATTTTTGCAAAAGCTGTCTTTTCCACGAAAGCCATATATTTTGAATTCAGAAACAGCAGGATCCCGAACCATTAAAAAATGTTTATCAGACAGGATCGGCATCTAAATGACTGCATTGAACTTGGAACGCAGGTTGGACTTTTCTTCGAGTAAAAGGCTTTAAATTCCTGCCTTCATATGATTTGGTCTATTAAAGATTTTGCTTCTCCCCCCTACTTCAGTCTATATGCATTCTGTTTCTTCATTCAATAGAAACTTAATACCTAAGTACATGGTAGAAACTGTTGGGTGCTGGGGATTCAGTGGTGGAGTAAAGCTGCTAGGGTCTCTGCTCCCTTCCTGCCTTAAGGTTTTAAATGCCATCTGTAGGGGCGCCTGGGTGGCACAGCGTTTAAGCGTCTGCCTTCGGCTCAGGGCGTGATCCCAGCATTATGGGATCGAGCCCCACATCAGGCTCCTCCGCTATGAGCCTGCTTCTTCCTCTCCCACTCCCCCTGCTTGTGTTCCCTCTCTCGCTGGCTGTCTTTATCTCTGTCGAATAAATAAATAAAATCTTAAAAATAAATAAATAAATAAATAAATAAATAAATGCCATCTGTACATTGATTCCCACCCAAATCTCTAGCTCCAGCTTGGACCGCTTCCTTGAACTCAGGACAAATGCAGACCACTTCTGCCTCAGCATCTTCATTTAAATATCTGGTGGGCATCTCAAACATGCCTCAAACTGAGCGCCTGTTCTCTCTTTCTACATACCTGTTCCTTTTGCCATCTTTCCTGTCTCGATGGTGATGTCATCCCTCCCACTGCTCAGGCCAACCTGGTAGTCTTCCTTGATTGCTCTCTTCCTTTTAAAGTCCAATCCATTAGCAAATCCTGTTAACTCTACCTGGAGAATAAATCCAGAATTGACCACTTTTCAACACCTGCAGGTCCAAGCAACCTGGATTGCTGCATTTAGCCTTCCAACTGGTCTTCCTTCAATTACAGCCTCCTTCAATTACAGTCTATTCTCCACACAGGAGCCGGGTAATCCTTTTGAAACCCCCCCTCCCTTTTTTTTTAAATTTTATTTACTTATTTGAGAGAGATGGGAGAGAGAAGAGAGGGAGGGGCTGAGGGAGAGGGAGAAGCAGACTTCCTGCTGAGAAAGGAGGGCAGATGTGGGGCTTGATCCCAGGACCCCAGGATCACGACCTGAGCCGAAGGCAGATGCTCAGTGGACTGAGCCACCCAGGCGCACCATTGAAACCCTTCAGATCATGTGACTCCTGTCCGTACTCTCTCTGTCTCCCCATTCTCTCAGTAATAGCCAACATCCTTACATGATTTACAATACCCTCTACCATTTGCTTTTGCTTTACCTCCAAATTAACCACCTTCAGGGGTATCTGACTGGCTCAGTTGGTAGAGCTCGCAGCTCTTGATTCTAGGGGTTATACGTTTGAGCCTCACATTGGATGTAGCGATTACTTTAAAAAATAAAATCTTTAAAAAAAAACGATGACCTTCAGTTCTCTCCCTTGCTTTCACAAAGAACACACCCTTCCGCCCCTGCCTTTGCACTTACTGGTCCCCCTGCCTGGAGTGCTCTTTCCCTGTATGTCATTATGGGTTTGGGTTATTTAAATTAAGTTTTTATTTTAATTCCAGTATAGCTAACATATGGTATTATATTAGTTTCAGGTGTTATATCATTACAGTTTGATTTCCTTATATATGTCTTTACTCAAATATATCCTTATAGTTGAGGCTTTTCCTAGCAACCATATATCTAAAATTTCAGCTATATCCCACAATCCTGAAATTTTCTTTCCTCTTTCCCTAATTCATATTTCTCCTTAGTACTTTCCACAAAATGCATTGTGATCTATGTTCCTCTTTGATTCTTAGGTCTGCAAGGGGAGGGATTTTTGTCTTTGTTTTCCCCCACGACAGTATTCCTAGTGCCTAGTGCCTGGTCGGCATATAGCGGACACTGGATGAATGTTGAATGGATGAATACAGAAGGATCTCACGAACTTACAGGTGGGAAAAACACAGTAATCAAGTAACAGGATCTGTAACTATGTCATCGAAACTGTGATGTTTGCTGTGAAAGAAAAATACACATCATATAACAAGAAACTGGCCAGCCTCTGATCAGTAGAAGGACTCCTGGTTGGGAGATGGTAATAGAGAGTGTCTTAGTTCCCCTTCTCAGTGGGAGATTCTTTGATGGTTGGGTTATGGAAGAAAGGCAGTATTCGCTGCTTCATCTTAACACTCCATGCCTTGACCCAGAAACTTTCTAATCACATCCTTTGTTAAACCATAGAAGTTTAGACTTTCTGATTTGCCCTATTCCTCCCTTCACTCTGTCAAACCTGGGACATTAAGGGAAATTACTCTGGAGTGGGTTAATGCATGGAACGGCTGGTAGTTTTGAGTGCTTATTATGGTTAGACACTATACTAAGCACTTTATTATTTTTTTTATTATGTTATGTTAGTCACCATACTAAGCACTTTAAAGACAGAGTAAATGTATTTAGGAAAACTGTGATGGGGACAAAGTCTCTTGTATGCTCCTGAGTTGTGCTCCTGGTTATTGATTCTATGGATTGCAAATTCTACTTGGCTTTGCGGTGGGTACCCAGCCAAGGATGACCTGATGCTAGTTCACTCTCAGAGACTGTCTAAGGAGGGAGTGGATTTAATGTGAGGAAGCTTCACTTCGCTTTACAAGGCTCTCTCTCACTTGCCTCAAATAAAGCACACCAAAATGTTAAGGTATAGGGATTTCACTGAAGTGTTGGAGAAATCCAAGAGAAGAATACATGCGAAAGAAGACATAATTTAAAATAGGCTAATTTTGGCTTTTTATAGTTTAGAATGAATTTCAAAAGAATTAGGCTCTTCACAGGGCTCTGCTCAAGACTACACACCATTCCTGCCCTCCAGTCTACTCTCGGTCAGAAAGCCTCTCTTTCTCACTTCTACAGGGAAACTCGACCTTGTATTCTCCTGGATTATTCTCACCCATGGATCCATTTCCTATCTAGACATTAATTTTTCCAAGTCTTTATTTCTGAAAAAGATTCTGAGGGCACCAGAAAGATGATATCCAGTCACCTTTGGCACTCTGAATTTCGTGGAACAGATGGGTGCAGGGAGGCGGGGGATGGCGTTTACAAATTCCTCTGCAGAGACCACAGTGGGGCAGGGCCATGGGCAGTCTGTTCCCTTTAGATTATCTCCTCAGGTAAGAGTTGGGCCTTTACCATAGTTTCATCCAGTTGTCCCGAGATTACATACACACACATCCTCCCAAAAGATAAATATCAATTTTTAGAGATGTAATATCTCTAAATCCAAAAAATAGAAGGAAATTTCCCAACAGCCCAAATGATACTGCTGCTTGCACTTCTCATGGTTATGCCGAGCTCTGTTAGTTCCCTTTATGTATTCTCTCATCAAATTATACCCTTTTGTTCCAGCCAGAAATAAGAAAACTGGCCCATTGCTGATCCACATGCCTCTTTGGTTGGTTTTGGTTTGATTTGTTTTCATTTTGTGCAATTCTAATCATTTCTAAGTGTATAATTCAGTGGCATTAATTACATTCACAATGTTGTGCAGCCATCACCACTGTTTCCAAAACATTTCATCACCCCAAAAAGAAACTTCATACCCATTAAGCAATAACTCACCATTCCCTCCTTGTACATCCTGGTAACCTCTGATCGACTTTCTTAATTTGCCTACTCTAGATATTCCATGTAAGTGAAAAACATACAATGTTCGTCCAGTCGTGTTTGGCTTATTTCACTTTGTATGTTTCCAAGATTCATGTTATAGCATGTGTCAGAACTTCATCCCTTTTTATGGTTAATACATTTAGAATGTTCCGTTGTGTGTCTATAGCACATTTTACTTACCCATGCATCTGGACACTTGGGTTGTTCCTACCTTTCGGATATTGTGCATAGTGTCACAATGAAGAGTTGCATACAGCATGAGTCCTTGTTTTCAAAACTAGAAGTGGAGTCACCTTCTGAATGACAACTCCTCTGAATGACATAGACATAGGCACTCACACACACACACACAAACTCTGGCCAAGGGGCACCTGGCTGTCTCAATCAGTACAGTGTGCGACTCTTGATGTGAATGGGGATTGTGAGTTCGAGCACCACATTGGGTGTAGACATAGGAAAAAAAATCTTAAAAAAAAAATTCTGGCTGAAACTCTGATGATCACTTTAAAAGACCCAATGGCTCCTTACATAAGGGCCCTCCTTTCTGCTCAGCCTCTGGCTGGGGAGAGATTTTCATTCTACTTTTCACGAGCCTGGTCAGTAGCTGAGAAGGAGAAAAGCTACACCTGACATCTGGACCCAAGCCCCATACTGTGCATGCAGCACTGTCAGGCTGGTAAAACCAACCCTGCGGAACCGTAATCAGGTTGGCCATATCAGCTTCCGGAAGCTTTACCAGAACTACAGAGAAGGATGGGGCGCCTGGGTGGCACAGCGGTTAAGCGTCTGCCTTCGGCTCAGGGCGTGATTCCAGCGTTATGGGATTGAGCCCCACATCAGGCTCCTCTGCTATGAGCCTGCTTCTTCCTCTCCCACTCCCCCTGCTTGTGTTCCCTCTCTCGCTGGCTGTCTCTATCTTTGTCAAATAAATAAATAAAATCTTTAAAAAAAAAAAAAAAAAGAACTACAGAGAAGGATTTCCCCCTGTATTACTGCATCACTTAGAGCTAGGTTTGGCTATATGTGTCAGGCAAGGGGCGCCTGGGTGGCACAGCGGTTAAGCGTCTGCCTTCGGCTCAGGGCGTGATCCCGGTGTTATGGGATCCAGCCCCACATCAGGCTCCTCCGCTATGAGCCTGCTTCTTCCTCTCCCACTCCCCCTGCTTGTGTTCCCTCTCTTGCTGGCTGTCTCTGTCGAATAAATAAATAAGATCTTTAAATATACATATATATGTGTGTGTGTGTGTGTGTGTGTCAGGCAAGCTCAATGAATTATTTATGGAAGATATAATTTCTCTCCCACATGATACAGGTAGGTATCTAGCAAGGAATTCAATCTAAATATAATGGAAACATGCACTTTGGGGCTCTTTATTTTGTCAACAGTATATGTGGGTCATGTTTTTAGCTGGAATATTTTTCTCGTCTCTCAGTTCAGTGATGGGGCATGAGTCTCAGCCAGGCACCACTGGGAAATGAAATGCAGCACATGGGGAAGCATACAGGAATAGGGGGTGTGGGAGAGAATATAGGAAGGTGGTCATGGGGGTACCTGGCTGGTTCAGTTGGTGGAGCATGTGACTCTTGATCTCCAGTCTGGGGATGTAAGTTCGAGCCCCACGTTGGGTGTGGAGATTAATTTAAAAAATGTGGCTCTGGAATCAATTCCTCCAAGTTGGTTTCTGAGGCAGAGTTATCTGTGGATACTTACTTCATCTATAATGTAGATTTTATATGGTGTTAGCAAAATCTATGAACACAGCGTAAGTACATTCTTGTATATCTCCTGTTTGAAAATCTTTTCAGTGCATAGACTGTATAAAGAAGCTTTTCTCCAACAGATGTAAAAGTTTTAAATACTTATTGTGTGAAAATGAAAGTTCTGGAAAGAAATAACGTTTTGATGTTCTGCTTTGAGGGCAATTTAAAAAGTGCTCTTGTAAGTTATGAATGCAGTCTTGGGAAACACTCATTCAATTAATATTTATTGAAGGCCTACTATGAGAAAGCATAAGGCTGAGCTTTGAAGGGGAACAATGCATATTTTGGTTCTTCAAGGAATTCATAATTTTGTTTAAAGCTTTAAAAATAGACAAAATACTTAAATAATAATATAAAAGAATAAATATCAATGAAAGACAAATCCAAAAATTACAGAATCAGGGGCACTTGGGTGATTTAGTTGTTTGGGTCCAGCTCTTCCTCGGCTCTGGTGGTGACCTCAGGGTCATGGTATCTGGCCCTGCATTGGGCTTGGCACTCCACGTGGAGTCTGCTTGTCCCTCTGCCTCTGCTCCTCCCCGCTCTCTCCCTCTTTCTGTCTCTCTCTCAAATAAATAAACTTTAAAAAAATAATTTAAAAATTACAGAATGAGGGGCGCCTGGGTGGCTCAGTCGTTAAGCATCTGCCTTCTGCTCAGGGTGTTATCCCATGCTCCTGGGATCGAGCCCCGCATCCGGCTCCCTGCTCCGCTGGGAGCCTGCTTCTTCCTCTCCCACTCGCCCTGCTTGGGTTCCCTCTCTCACTGGCTGTCTCTCTCTGTCAAATAAATCAATAAAATCTTTTAAAAAATAAAAAATAAAATAAAAAAATAAAAATTACAGAATGATAATTTCTCAGAGTTCAAGAACCTTAGTGTGTATCTAGCTCTATGCTTCTCCAAATGACATGTGCATATTTGGAAATACACTTAAATATGAATGCATGACAGTATATCAGATCTAAACTACAGGGTAAATACGTCATGCTACCCTAGAACATAAAAGTTTTCCAAAGACTAGGGGAAACAGCATTTTTATTTATTTTATTTTATTATTTTCATTTCATTTCATTTCATTTCATTTTTACAGGCCCCACTCGGGAAAGAATGCACCAAATACCCTTTGCATTTTTTTAAGCAAATGACAAAGACGTAGTTTACCAGCTTTACTTTTTTATTTTTATTTATTTATTTTTAAAGATTTTTTTTAAAGACTTTATTTATTTATTCATTCGACAGAGATAGAGACAGCCAGCGAGAGAGGGAACACAAGCAGAGGAGTGGGAGAAGAAGAAGCAGGCTCATAGCGGAAGAGCCTGATGTGGGGCTCGATCCTGTAACGCCAGGATCAGGCCCTGAGCCGAAGGCAGACACTTAACCGCTGTTCCACCCAGGCGCCCCTATTTTTTTGAACCTAAGCTTAACGTTACTCATTTAAACAATTGTCAAAACTTCCTAGGTTGCCAGCAGTCATAAACAACTAGAAAACGTCCTCAATATACATTAACGAAAAATGTATTACCATTAATGCATTAATATCTCTCACTACTGGGGGCGCCTGGGTGGCACAGCGGTTAAGCGTCTGCCTTCGGCTCAGGGCGTGATCCTGGCGTTATGGGATCGAGCCCCACATCAGGCTCCTCCACTGGGAGCCTGCTTCTTCCTCTCCCACTCCCCCTGCTTGTGTTCCCTCTCTCACTGGCTGTCTCTATCTCTGTCGAATAAATAAATAAAATCTTAAAAAAAAAAAATCTCTCACTACTGAATAGTGAAAAAAAAATATTTTTGTGGAAGATTCATCCTGGCAATGTTAACTTCAAAGGGTATGAAAGAATCCTGGCCCCCTTGGAGTCAGCAAAGATTATTTAAAGTAGAATATAATATGCTCATTCATTTTCCTTAGATTTATGACTTTTCCCCAATATCCTCTCCTACATTTATGACTTTTCCCTGTATCCTTTCCCACCCTCGTATAAAAAGTAAAGGTTCTCAAAACATGGACGATTGCAGTGATTCTCCCTTGTATGTAGGGTCAGCCTACACCTGGCAGGCACACAAGTGTGGTTGCTAATACAGCCTCATGTAAATGTCAAGAATAAAAACATAGATTCCAGGGAAATATCAGCCTAACGTGAGTTGTTTGGGATTATATCCTCAGATCATCAGCATTTATTTTACTTTTTTTTGTTAAGATTTTATTTATTCGAAAGAGGGAGAGTGAGCGCGCAAGTGCACAGAGGGGGAGAAGCAGACTCCCCGCTGAGCAGGAAGCCCGACTTGGGCTTGATCCCAGGACCCCAAGACCATGACCTGAGCCAAAGGCAGACGCTTAACAGACAGCGCCACCCAGGTGCCCCTATTTTACTCGGGGAAATTTGAGGAACAATGGTTCTCTAATTCTCCATAGAAAGCATGAATCCCAAAGCATCCCAAAACCGTTGTCTCCTAACCTCCTGTATAATTCCAGTAACAGGACATGCATCATCCACTTAATGCCACGAGCTCAGGTTGCTACTGTGTGTGAATGTGAAAGCATGGTATTTGGAATATGTGGAATATGCCTGATAAAAACTTAATCATCCTCTCTCCAGGTAACAGAAGCCCCATGAGCAAAGGCAGGGACTGTGTGGATGTGCTTTTATCTGTTTTAGAAACAGTGAGTAGCTTAGTTTGGTTTGAGTGATGGCTCATAACAAAACGATGATGACAGATAAAATTGAGATGTTATTCATATTTCATGTAAGCTTTTTTTTTAAATTTTATCTTTTTGCAAGAGAGATGAAGGGAAAGGGAGGGAGAGAGAGAGAGAGAGAGAAGCAGACTCCCCGTTGAGCAGGGAGCCTGACACAGGGCTCAGTCCCTGGATCTCGATCCTTGGGTCCTGGGATCATGACCCAAGCTCAAGATAGACGCTTAACCAACTGAGTCGCCCAGGCGCCCCTCCTGTAAGCTTCTTATGGAAAGCTTTTGAACAAAGTAGAGAGTTCTATACCTTGCACAATGGCTATAAATAAAAAGCTATGGAAAAGGCATGATTTGTCCAGCATAAAATAATTTTTCTCCCCCGGAAGCTGCAGTCCCTATTTCCCTTTCTTTGAAAGGAAGGAAAATTACATCTCTTATAATTGAAATAGCATTTTTCATTCCTGGGCATTTGGAGTTGGTACAATTAAAGAAACCATTTTTGTGAGGTTTCATTTTGCTATTTTTAAAACTTATTTTCCTTACTAATTACCCTCTCCCCTCACCAACTTCTCTTGAAAAACCACAGGACAACCTGGTTAGTTTATTTTTAACAAAAACAACACGACTTGGAAATTACGCCTCTGGTGGCTGAGTGAAGTTTTGGACATCTGGACTTCACCACTGTTGGTCTTCATCATGGGAAGCCCAAGGCGAGGTCTCACTCTGGCCAGCCTGTGAGGCCAAAAGGCCCCCTGGGAATCCTCCAGGGCACACATTCCTGGGTCCGTGAGCCAAGATGCTCCGATAATGACTCCCCAGGCTGCTGTTTTTGGACACCAGGTGGATTGTTCAATATGATACTGTCTTGTTTTTGAAAAAGCCCAAAAAGGGATCCGTGTGGGTGAAGTGTGGTTTTTGGAGTGCTTTAACTTCTGCATTTCCTGATTTTTGTTTTTCTCAGTTGGCTGCCAGACACATTACTGAATTTCTCTGGGGTATGAACACGTTGAGGGACAGACCTTTAAACACATACAGGAATTACTCACTCAGCCTCTGCTGTGCAGCTGCCCAGGTCTCACTGAGGTTGAGAGAACAAACAAGTATTCATCAAAAGCCTAGGGCAGGGCAAAGGGCTGAAGAAAAAGTTATTTTCGATGGGAAAAGTCGCGACGAAAGAAGCTTCATTGATCATGCACATAATGAAAAATAGTAGAGAGTAGTGGGAAAAGTTAGGTTTTGAAATTAGGCGCATTGAGTTGAATCGTCTCCGCCACTTCCTAGCAGAGTGTCTGAGCGCGTCTGTTTCAGTTTCCCCGTGTGTCAAATGTGAAGAAAAAAATAGTAATAACAGCTAGCCTTCGTTGTGCACATACTTAATGCCAGCTTCTGTTCCGACCATGTTGCGTGTATGAAGTATAAGAGTGGAGACTATTATCCCAGTTTTCAGACATGAACACTGAAGCTCAGATTTGAAACAACTGTCTTGGCAGGATTGTTAAAGATAATGTAAGCAAGTGTGACTGCGCATGTTGCCTAGTGCATGGCGGATATTCTATAAAGAACTGGTTTTATAAAATATCTTATAGAACTGATATATTTAGAAGGCCAGATTTTAGGGGCGCCTGGGTGGCACAGCGATTAAGCCTCTGCCTTCAGCTCAGGGTGTGATCCCGGCGTTATGGGATCGAGCCCCACATCAGGCTCTTCTGCTATGAGCCTGCTTCTTCCTCTCCCACTCCCCCTGCTTGTGTTCCCTCTCTCGCTGGCTGTCTCTATCTCTGTCGAATAAATAAAAATAAAATNTAAAAAAAAAAAAAAAAGAAGGCCAGATTTTAAAAATATCAGTCAACCGTGATCATCAGCACGTTATGGGAGCACATGATCCTCTGATGAGTAATAAAATGTGAGGAGTTTTGAGGTTCTCACACTTCAGTGTGAGTGAGTGTATAAAATTGCAGATTCCAGTCTTTAATCCCCAGAGAGTTTATTCAGTAAGTCTGGAATGCAGCCCAGGTTCTCTGCCTTTCTGACAAGCAGCCATTCATTCCAAAGCAGGTGGTCCGGTTGGAAGCTAACTTTGAAAAATATTGGCCTAGCGGAGCTCAAATCTCTCCCAGCTCTAAAATTCTGTGTTTGTATGACTTCGCTCTAAAATTCCGAGTTTGTTTGACATCATATAGTTTTGAAAAATTGGCGAGTGTTTGCCTCATTGCTTTTTAGCCAGTGGGAGTGCCAGGGAAAATGAGAGATGCTCCAAATAGCAAGGAGATCTTTTCTCTTTCTGTGGGAAAGTTCATTCCAAAGACCAAATTCCATGTTATTTGTTTGCTCAGTGATGTAACACAAGGAGTGATGATTTCAATCCTGACAAAACAGCTCTGACGTGGATAAGGGACAGTTCCTAAAGAAGGTGTAGCATATTAGAATTGCCATTCCCTTTCTCTCTAAATAGTCCTGAACAGTTGAAACCAAATCACCCTCTGCTCTAAGGAAGTCCTGGCACCATACTGGCAAATTCTTCCTCTGTTTTTGTAGAGTCTGTGCTGATGATTGCCTTTCTTCTCAATAATTGTTCTGTCACTAATAATTAAATCACACGCTCTTGGTTTTATTATATTCAGTATTCTTTTTTTTTAAGAGTTATTTATTTATTTGACAGAGATAGAGACAGCCAGCGAGAGAGGGAACACAAGCAGGGGGAGTGGGAGAGGAAGAAGCAGGCTCATAGTGGAGGAGCCTGAGGTGGGGCTCGATCCCATAAACGCCGGGATCACGCCCTGAGCCAAAGGCAGACGCTTAACGACTGCGCCACCCAGGCGCCCCTATAGTCAGTATTCTTGATGAGATCTGAGAAACAGCTGCTTGATATCAGCCACTCCAAACTGTGTGTAGCCTGGTTTCTTCCTCCCCCACAATCCTCACATCTTTCCTCCTCTTCCACTCACACATCCGTTGGCTAAAAGTACCAACAAAGATCTCTTCCCTCTATCAGAGGGAGACTGGAAGAGCCAACTATATCAGTAAGAGTAGGAAGAAACACCACTAACTCATCCAGTGCACTCAGCATTTTGGTTAATGTATTCAGCATGGTCCTGTCTCCCACACATCTCGTTACTTTAGACCTCCATCCATAGGCTCCATAGAGGAGATATGGCTACAGCATATGAAGAAGTAAAGTCAAAGCTCTCCCGATTGAGACAGTTATCTTGGATATGCTCTGTAACTAGTTGTTTATGCCACCCAAAAATAACCTTTTTTAAAAAATTTTATTTATTTATTTGAGAGAGAAGGAGAGTGCCTGCATGCAAGCAGGCAGAAGAACAGAGGGGAGGGAGAGGGACAAGCAGACTGTGCTGAGCTCAGAGCCTAACATGGGACTTGAACTCAGGGCCTGAAGATCAGGACCTGAGCTGAAACCAAGAGTAGGACACTTAACTGACTGAGCCACCCAGGCACCCCTTCATACAGATCATCTTAACAAGCATGATTATGGCAGACACAAAAGGTCACAGAGTGTATGATTCCATTTATATTAAATATCCAGAATAAGTGAATCCTGAGAGGCAGAAAGCAGATCAGTGGTTTCCCAGGGGCTGGAGGGAGGAGGAATAGGGCATAACTGCGTAATGGATACAGAGTTTTCTTTTGGGGGATAAATTTTGGAAGTAGGGGGGCACCTGGTTGTCTCAGTCAGAAGAACATGTGAGTCGTGATCTTGGGGACGTGGAGTATAGAGGTTACTTAAATGAGTAAACTTAAAAAAAGCTTTGGAAGTAGATACGGAGAATGTACGTACTCAATGTTGCTGAGTTGTACTCTAAGATTTTTTTTGTTTTAAGTGAATTTCAAAAATTCTTGATTAATTCAGAGACTTCAGGGACTCAACAGCCAGAAAAAGGAGGAGAGTGATGACAGCGCTATTCTTTCTTCATGCATGATGTTAGCAGTTAGTATGTATACGTGGAGGAGAAAGTCCAGAAGTGAGGAAAACAAAGGTGATACGCATAGTGATGTCTGAAGGTAGCCTTTGAGGGTATGCTAATCATGTGGAAAAAATCACTGTTTTCCCACCAAGAACAGACTAATAGTAAATATGGTTATCTTCAGAATCTAATTTTTTTTCTTTAAGAAAACCGGATTTTTAATTCCAATTTTTGAAAAGCTTTAGACTCTCTTATGAACCTTTCACAACTCATTTCTGACTTTCGAACACCTTTGTCTTCAAATCTTCCTTTTGCAGTGGAACGAACGTTTTAGCATTGGTGAGTTCAGCCATGGTTCCACTGCGCTAAATTTTATGAAGTCGGTAGCACCTCTCTCTCCACGTCTCAAAACCTTGTTCCCTGTCAGGAAAATAGGCGCAATAATCCCTTTAACTGTCCACCTCCTGGGGTTCTCAGAATGAAATATGAGGTTCATAACAAACAACCTGATAAAAACATTTGAAAGTTAAATTTAATCTGGGCTAGTTGGAGTAGGAGGTGGCGTCATGCAAATCGCCATCCGCCACAACAAGGACCGAAAAGTTGAGCTCAAGGACCCAAGAACTAGGGCATCTACCGAAGGCTGGGCAGGCTGAACAGCTGTCTGGCCAGATGAACCAGTTACACCTTCAACCAGATTGTGCCAGAAAGGTTTGAGTCTCCCCATTCAGCCTCCTCGGTCCCTTCTCCAGACCATTGGAAGATGAAGCTTCCTGGCTGAGATGACGAAACAGCTGTGGTTGTAGGCACAGTATCAGATGACGTTGTGTGTCCCCAAGGTGCCAAACTGTATCTGTGTGAACTGTGCGTGTACGGCCACGCCCAGAGACGCATCCTCAGGGACGGAGGCGAGATCCTCGCCTTAGATCAGCTGGCCCTGGACTCCCCCAAGGGCTGTGGCACGGGCCGGACCTGCGCTCCCGTCCTGGAGAGGGCCGAGAGGTGTACAGGCATTTGGGCAAGGTCTCGAGAAACGGGCATAGCCACACCAGACCCTAAGGGCATTCCAAGGGCCGAGTGTGCCAGAGGCTGAGGGGCCTTGGGGGGGGCGGCTACAAAAACTAACCCCAGATCCTGCTCTCTTAAGATTTTGGGTGCTGGAAATTTTTAAGTTTAAATTAGAAACCTCAAGTTAGGGAGCCTGGGTGGCTCAGCTTGGTTGAGCGTCTGCCTTTGGCTCCGGTCCTGATCCCAGGGTCCTGGGATCCAGCCCCATGTCTGGCTCTCTCTTCTGCTGGGGAGCCTGCTACTCCCTCTACCTCTGTCTGTAGCTCCCCCTGCTTGTGCATGAGTGCTCTCCCTCCCTCCCTCTGTCAAATACATACATACATACATACATACATACATACATACATACATACATACATATCTTAAGGGAAAAAAAAGAAAAGAAACCTTGAATTAGAGAGAAACTAGTATTGGTGATATTGTATAACCTTTACAGGTTTGCACACCTGTCTGCTGAGTGCCTAATCAGCAAGGGTTATCTCATTTTGTGACTAGGGAAGGAAGAGTAAACCTACTCGAGAACAGTTAGGGAGAAACCAATCCATCAGTAGAAAAAAATCTTAACTGTTATATTAAGTATATAATATTACAGGTGCTAACCCTTTTGAATACATGATCTTGTTCATTCTCAGAACAACTCCCATAAATTTACAGTTGAGCAGCTATTCACTTAGGAACACACAGCTAGTGAGTGCTGCATCAGGACTGGCCCTGAAAGAAACACGAATTCTTTTATGCTAAAATGAACAGGATGATGTAAATATATATTTTATTATACCTACAACTATGTTGATTTGAGTGTAGGCGCCCCATGCATAGATGATATATTTTTGGCTGCTGTGTGGCAAGAAAGAAATCATTCCTGCCCTATGTCATTAGAACGTATTGTGATTCTTATGACTTGCACTTAACACATTCAATTTATGACTTATAAATTATTACACTTTACTACTTACTACACCGTGCCAGATCTTCCATCCCAGTTTCTATGAGATAATGGCAACATGAGAGCATAGTTTAACACGACCAAGTTATAGGTTACCTTCCAGCAAAGTGGTTTCTCTGAATAGCCAGTTGAGGAGCTGTCAGTCATGATTTTATGTGAACATTTTCGAAGTAATTTTTGTTTCCAACACCTATTGACTTTGAGGTTAACATTACACATTTTCATAAGCTTTTTATATTAATAATACTCTGTTGGGGCGCCTGGCTGCCTCAGTCAGTGGAGCATGCCACTCTTAATCTCGGGGTTGTGAGTTTGAGCCCTGCGTTGGGTGTAGAGAATACTTAAGTAAATCAAATCTTGAAATAAAACCAACCCGACATTGTTTCCCTTCCTCTGAAAATCTTATCCCTTTTTGGGAATGGATGGATAGGTATATGAATGTAATTTTATCCATATGCATGTGTATGTATACATATACATGGAAGAAAACTTTTTCTGGGCAGTCCATTATCCTTCATTGTAACTCTGTGTTTGACCCTTAGGGACAGAACAACATATTAGGAAACTATATAATGACACAGTGGATACCTCAACGCCCATCAGTTCCTTCGGGGTCATTCAGGTTATTTTCCATTTAACTGTTAACTTATATTCGCTCAGAGTTTGTCTGTTCTTCTTTTTCCGGGTGAAGGGAAGAGGTGAATCTCACAAATTTCAGAGATCATCCTGAATTCAGTCCTCATGGTTCATCATGTAGATTTAATAATGTACCCCAAAAAGCTACACATTTAATAGAAGAAAGGAAAAGGGAGAGGACAGAGAAAGTTAGCAGAGATAGAACAGGACCTCCTGGGTTAGGAAAAAAACCCAGAACCTTCCTGAAAGTGATTGGACAAATTGAAAGAAAAAAAAAAAAACCCTTATCGGCTCTTAAAAAAAAAAAATTGAGGGTTTGAGATGAAGTGAAGCTTGATTTGTCAACAGGAAGCTATGGGCTCTGCACCTCTATTTATATAAACAGCATTTGCTTTTTCCACCTTAGGTTCTGCCCAGAAGTTGTTGTCTGACCGCTGCTTCTGGTGCTGCTCGACTGGTTTTTAGAAAAAAAAAGAAAAAGAAAAAACTGTGGCCGCATGTTCCTTTCTGTACCACAGAGAACCTCAACAACTCACTTTCCCTGATGTTTGGTTAGTGAACATGCTAAATGACACAGGGTTTCAGTGTTGATTGGAGTGTTGTATTTTTAACCACATCTTTGTCTCCCTGAGTTGATAAAACTATAGGGACAGTCCTGCCTCTCTTCAGCTGTGCTCCTGATGTCTTTCCATTCTACCCTGTAAAGTTTCAGGTCTCTCGAGAACTCTTCCCCACACTTCCCAAATTCCCTTTTCCCATGGGATCTGCGAATCCCCATCTTCCAGCGTCCTGGTCCCCTGCCCTGATGCCACCCTTTCATTACTCTCCCATCTGCTAACTCCCTTTGTCTGAACCTCTTCCATCTTCTTTTCTGTTTCTCCTCAGATTTCTTTCTTCACTGGGTTGCAGCTGCTTCGGTACCGGAAGAAGGGTAACCTTAGAGGTTGCAAGTTGTTTGCACCTCTGCCGGGGTGTAACATAGTTGGTTTGACACACACACCCTGAAGCAGGGGAGGGAGGAGCCTGTGGCTAGCAACATCCACTTCTTGATGTCATCAAAAGCAAGGCCCAGAAGTGGGGAGACCAGCTGGGTTTGCACCATCTGCCTGTGAGTCAAACGAATACTTAGAGAAAGTGTGCATGGAACTATATTTAGAGGATAGTGCACACGTGAATTTCCCATTCAAGGAGAAAGGAGAATTTTCGTAAGCATGAAATATGGAGAAAGTTAGGCTCAGAGCAGGATCAGCTCAATTTTGGAAGAGAAAACAGGAGTAAACCTGACGGGTAGGCAGATGAAGCTTCCATCATTCAAGGTACCAGGAAGGCATTCAGTCTCAAATTGCCTAAAGATACCTTTTTCTTTTTTTTTTTAAAGATTTAATTTATTTATTTGAGAGTGAGTGAGAGAGAGAGAGCATGAGCAGGGGAGGGGGCAGAAAGAAAGGGAGAAGCAGACACCGCACTGAGCAGGGAGCCCAACAACTGGGGCTCTGATCCCGGGACTCCAGGAGCATGACCTGAGCCACAGGTGAGCTGAAGGCAGATGCTTAGCCACCGGAAGCCACCCAGGTGCTCCTGCCTAAAGATACTTTCACCAAGTCCTTTAATTCCAAGATTAAGATGCAGTGTTTGGGTTCAAATAATTATTTTTCATCAAAATATAAATTCCTCACTGAAGAGGGTTATCATTTGTGTTCACCATGAAAGGGATAGTATTAATAGCCTAAAAGAATAAAAGGTTTTCAAATCCGTTCATGGGAGAAACAGGGAATAGAAACTAGAACATCAGAAATGGGGTAAGGGTAAAAAACAAGGAGGTAAATAAAATTCTGCCAGTGGGCAAGAATACAGAGGTAAACAGGGCACCTGGGTGGCTCAGTCAGTTAAGCGTCTGCCTTCGGCTCATGTCATGATCCCAGGGTCCTAGAATCGAGCCCCGCGTCGGGCTCCCTGCTCAGCGGGGTGTCTGCTTCTCCCTTTGACCCTCACTCCTCTCGTGCTCTCTCTCAAATTATCATCCCCCCCCCCCCCCCCCCCGGCCCCCCCCCCCCCCCCCCACCNGTGCACACACATTCTCACGTGTGCTCTCTCTTTCAAATAAATAAAATCTTTTTTTAAAAAAAAATACAGAGGTAAAGAACAGGACTGGGACTCCTGGGTGGCTCAGACTGTTGAGCAACCCACTCTTGGTTTCAGCTCAGGTCGTGAGATGTACACCCCCCTTACTCCAGCCTAGCCCCTTGTTGGGCTCCATGTTCAGCAGGGAGTTAGCTTGGGATTCTCTCCCTCTGCCCCTCCCTCCACTCTTTCTCTCTCTCTAAAATAAATAAATATGAAAAACAAAAAAACAAAAAAAACCAGGACCAAATCAACGTCCTGAAACTGACCTGGGACTGTTCTTATGGGAAGGTTGTGGAGGAAAATAAGAATTTAGAAGCATAAGAAAAGAATGGGAAGCAAGTTATAAATATTGGTTTACACATCAGTAGTAAAAAAGATAGAGAACGTAAGAACAGTGAGATGGGAAAACACTGGAACATGATCAAGTAGAAGAGAAGCAAGAGTAAAGCATGAAGCTTTACCTAGCAAGACCGTTGGGTCCAAAGGGGGTAGAAAATAAAAAGAAATTTCTCATGAATTGAGGGATTTCCCGGAGGAGAGTAAATTGGCTGTGTTGGAGTACTGATGGCAAAATTGTGGAGTGAGAACGGGTACAATAGAGAATAGGGGACTAGAGCAACACCAGTGCTCCTTTTGCAAAGTGGGATAAAAGCTTAAATTGGGGTGGGGGGCACCTGGGTGGTGCAGTTAAGCCTCAGACTCTTGTTTTGGGCTCTGGTCATGATCTCTGGGTTGTAAGATGGAGCCCCGAGTCGGGCTCCGCACTCAGTGCAAAGTCAGCTTGAGATTCTCTCTCCCTCTGCTCCTCTCCACTGCACTTTCTCTAAAAGAAATAAATCTTAAAAAAAAAACCCAAAAACACAACAACTTAGGGGCCCCTGGGTGGCTCATCGGTTGAGTGATGGACTCTTGATTTCATTCAGGCCCTGATCTTGGTGTCCTGGGATCCGGTTCCGTGCTTAGCACAGAATCTGCCTGTCCCTCTCTCTCTGCTTCCGCCCCGCCCCCACCCCCACTCCCGCGTGCGCTCTCTCCCTCGCAAATAAATGAATAAATAAAATCTTTAAAAATGTAAAAAGCACAAATTCACGTCATTCTAAATATATGAGAGAAAGAAATAGATGAAAGACCATTCTTCTGAAAAGGAATTAAGAAAAATTTATTTTAAAATGTTTAATCTGCAATATGCACAAAACTGGGATTGAGGTGCATTGTGGTGGGGATGCCGCCTCATTCAGTATACAGTAAGAGGGTCCCGTTCATGGTGCGATTCTTAAATGATTCGTAGAAATTCTGTACCAATAAGATTTCTCTACAGTGGGTATAATATCCACTTAATACCTCTATATATGAGGATATATACTTTTAGAGGCTGTAGAGCAGAGATCACATGCTTTGGGTCTTTTCCTAGCATTTCTCTTTAATGGGTTGTGCAAATTCCATTAAACTAAATAGTTTCTTAACAGCAAGAGTCTGATGCTCATTTACATAGTTTTCTTCAATCGGAAATTAATCCAACCCTACCAAACAGAGGAATTCTGAGGGTATAACTTGCCTCAAAGTCTCCTACTTTTTAGTTGAATTTTGTGGGCTGCTTTGGAAAGTTACTAAGTTATTCAGATAGAAGGATCTATAGTATGTAATTGGTAACTTACAACGGGATTTTTTTCTATGATGTTGTGGACTGCTGTCTTAATATATTTCTCCCCTTATGAAGCAGACATGGTGGTTATGAATTAGACTGCAGCTAGGCTTCAGGAAATTCAAATAATGCATTTAAATCTTGAGAATCACAAATGAAAATATACCTTAGAACCAGCGTAAATTTATGTTGTGTTAAAGATGGGAAATTTAACCTGGTTTACTGGTTTACCTGGTTACTGCTAGAAGAACCAGGATAAGAATGTAGGTTGTCTGAATATTGTGTTTCTTTTACTCTTTCTTATAAACCATTAGGTAAGCTTGATCTGCCTGTTAAAATTTAGGTCTGAATGCCCTTCTGACCTGACCAAATCAGGTTATTCCAGAGTCTATTTGCATAGTAATCTCTACAAATTTTGTTTAGTGATGAGGATGAAAAGTATTGACAAGTCAAGGAAACTCAGACCAATGGTATGATTTCCCATTACATTGTCTAATTTGCAAGGGTGGGCTAACCCCTATATGACCAAAAATAAGTATACGGGATTTTGTACCCCTACTTGCCAATTAGACAACTGCATGAAAAAGTGAATAAGGAACCATGAGTTCCAGTTCCATATGTAGCCTATTCCTCTCGCTTTATCCTTGACCTCTGAACTTAGCAGACCTCAACTTGGGTCTTTATATGTTGTCAGTAGGATTGTGTAACTCTTGGTGCTGGGGAATTCTCTAGGACTACGAAAAGTTACCGTGACTCTTAAGGAAGACTTGAGCAGGCAAATCCAGCAAAATAGTTAAAATAAGAGTAAAGAGGAGTATGTAAATGAATGAGGCGTTAATCTAGGAAACTCTTGAAAATCAAATAAATGGAGTTCTGTGGCTAGCCAAAATGGACAGCAACAGCTTCTTCCACCCTAAGATCTATTTCAGACAGATTTGTTAGTAAATATTAACCTAAAGGTTATTTTCCTTTGAAATTGTATGTAGAATGTTTGCATACAAGCCACATGGTTACCATTAATCTACGTCTGTGATACTGAGAAGCAACTAAACCATGCAATAATATAGACTTTATGTTACCAGTCTTGGTGAAAAATCAGGGAGTGGAGGTGAAAGCTAGACACTGCAAAGGGATTGGTTTAAGAAATACTAATGTCTATGGGTTAGCGGACGATGGTTGAACAAGAAGGAGTTCCCTCTTGCTAGAGCATTCTCTTCCTCCCACCCACACATTCTTCTTTCCTCTTCCTTGATGATCACAGACCACTGGGTCTCTGCAAATTCACATTTTCACAGGGAGGAAGTCGGAAGTAGTTGGAGCGACGGAGTCGCCTTGGGGGTAAACCAGCCATCTGACGGCAAAGTTCGTCTAGAAGAGAAGCAGAGCATAATGGGGGGGCAATACAAAAAGATAACAAGAGCTCCTGTTTTAAGAGAAAGAGAAGACTGTAGGGTGCGTAGTGAAAGTTTGAAGAGAAGTAGATCTGGGCTAGAACCCCAGATGGGCAACTTACTGGTTATTTATTACTTACTAGAAAGTTTCCTAACTTTGCTGAACCTCGCTATCCCTTCCAGTATAAGCATGAAATACCTGCCTCAATAGTATAGTTGTGAGTATTAAAATGAAATAATGTATGCAAAGTACCCAGCACAGGTGGCCAGTAAATTTTAGGTTCCTCTGTATACCTAGCTCCCAATTCTTATAATCATGGATTTATTAATAGCAAAAAAAAAAAATGAGTTTCAATTATTCACTATATATTTAAGTGTTTACTGTGTGCAAATAGCTAATTTTAGTAAGTCCCCTGAGACATTTGAAAGTGCCTAGAGTCCCAAACACTCATCCTCAGTCTCAAGGTGCTTCCCTTGCAGGTGGCTTGCACAAGGCCTATGGGGGCAAGTAGCAAGTTTCCTTCTGCGAAGTTAACTACAGCTCTTACTCAGGAGCTCAGTGCAAGATGGGCTGCTGAGTCAGAAGGGGCTTTGTCTTTGGTGCCTTCACCAACCACACTTGTCGTTTGGGGCTGGCCATAGGGAAGGTGACAAGTATCTTTGTTCCCACAATGCACGGTTTATAACCACACACTTTGGACCCTTGTAATCATCTTTATAAAGTTTTTCTACCCTGGTTTACTTCTAAATTTTCACAATAAGTAATGTAAATGGTTCCTGGAATTGGTAGACTGGTTAAAATGTTGCCAGCTTCTTAATGTCCAGGCTGGATTTTTATTTACTTGTAGGCCCTCTACAAACATCAGTGTCTCCAAATTAGTGGGGTTTTTTCCTTTTCTTTTCTTCTTCTTTTTTTTTTTTTTTTACAGAGTGTTTCTTTATGAACATGGCTGCCGACTATTAGTCTATTATTTGTAATGGCTGCCTTGACTTTTTTAAAAAGTTTTCATTTTTTTTTTCTAGTAATCTCGATACCCAATGAGTGGCTCAAACTCCTGACCCCAAGATCAAGAGTTTCATGCTCCCCAGACTGAGCCAGCCAGGTACCCCTGACTTGCCCTTTTCACCTAGAACCCCAGTGAATTTCAAAGCAGCTAGAGCTTCCGAAAGCTCTAAGTATAGCAGAGGTTGGGGGTTACAACCCAGCTGGAAAGAGCCCCAAGCGTACTTTTCTTATATATGAAGCATACTTCTTCACTTAGTTTGCGTATTTAGCATAACTTGGTGGAGCAGGGATTGATGGGGGTTAGGGAGGTGGCCTAAAGCCCTCCTCAGAAGCCAGATCCTGGATCCATTAGGACCGTGTTTCTACTCACCTCTCTCATAACTGCCCCTCCCCACTAAAACCCAGACGACATCTTACCTTTCATAACTTCATGTTCTTTACAGACAAGACGAGAGCAGATCTCATTGTTGATGATGTACATACGTCGTAAACTGCCGTAGTCCCAGGAACATGGTTAAGGAAGGAGATGGAAAAAAGCACTGGGAGGGAGAACTAGCCTAGGCCAAGGGTGCCTGCTCAGCTCCTGTACCCCCCCCCATCTGTTTTCCTTTTCTCTGAATTTCCTTGATTATTTTGGACTGCTTCAATCCCTCCCAGAGGAGTGCAAGGGATGGAGTGGTATGAATTATTCTCCTTAGTGATACTTCGTGCACTCTACCTAGAGTCAAGTGTAATATTCCTCCCTGCTATTTTCTACCTTTAGAGTTGGATCTTTCGCTTCAGCCTTTTTCTATGAAGTAATAGACTCACTGTACCAGTATGTCTCTCATACTACCCTTCCCCCAGCCTTCATCCCACTTGCCTTCTAGCATCGAGTCTTATTGGTCAGTGTGCTCTCCATATACCTCGGTTCTGACTCCGGGTTCTGTCTGGCACCAGCAGGAAGAGCTAGGAGGATCATGTTAAGAACTTCGGTGCCACCAAAAACTGAAGTCCCATCGTGGGTGCTCATGAAACAGTTACTGATGTGGAAACACTACCATGGATGATGTTTTCTGCATATCCTGGGATCCCTTACCTTGTGAAACATAACTGATGAATGCATTGCTTGACTGGCCGATGCACAGAGTAGAGTCTCGTGCAAGCAAATTTTTCGTCCCGGCAATCTGAAGAAGTCCAACACAGAAAACAGGGATAAACAAAGGATTCAAGAGATGAAGAAGGTAGATAGAATGGGGAAAAAATACAAAGTAGTCTCTACGCAGAATCATTGCAAGTTGGGGAATGCCCTCCCTGTTCACCAAAAGAGAACAGTAGGAAATTGGCTGAAATAAAAGTTAGGTGCTTTCCTACCTGGAAGCAGAAGTAGATAAAATAATCTCTGAGGGTTCTTCTAGGAAAGTCTTTCTAGGGTTATCCAGGTGGCCATATGAAATATAAAATTGAGATGCTTTTAACCCCGTTCTAAAGAATTAGAATTCTTAGGTGGGTCACAGTTTCTGTTTTAGTAGTTTCCAATCCTAGATGCACATCAGAACCATCAGTACAATAGAGCAACTTTGGCCATGACAACCAGAGTAATACCGAGTCCTTGCAGTCACTTCCCAACTCACTAACCACCACAGAAAGTCCAAAGGTAGTTTAGGAAGAGGACTGTTTCGGGACCATGCAGCAGTGGTCCCGTCTTTTCCCCACGAGCTTGAGGATAGGAGCTCAAAAAAAAAGGAGTGTAAGAATGAATGGCACTAAATGGCACTAAAAATATTCTTTGAGAAAGAACTGGAAGCAAACTAGAAGGTATACTAAGTATCCTTAGGGAGGTATGAGAACAGGGAGGTATGAGTCCCCAAGAAGAAAGCTGAAGAAAAAGACATGCAAATGGCATTCATACCTGTTGTGGTGTTTTTATCAGTAGCAGAAGCTGGAAGGCAGAAATTTTATTCAGTCATTACGAGTTCTAGTAGCCGTTACTTCCACAACTGTCATGTTGCCTCACTTACAAATGAAACAAATGAGTTGATAATGCTTTTAGCAACTTCTAACAGAAAACCCACAATGGGCTGTTTTATTCCACAGAATTGGAGAGGTTTAGAAGTTAGGATGGGGGGGCGCCTGGGGGGCTCAGTCGTTAAACGTCTGCCTTCGGCTCAGGGCGTGATCCCAGCGTTATGGGATCAAGCCCCACATCAGGCTCCTCCGCTGGGAGCCTGCTTCTTCCTCTCCCACTCCCCCTGCTTGTGTTCCCTCTCTCGCTGGCTGTCTCTCTCTTGTCAAATAAATAAATAAAATCTTTTTTAAAAAAAGAATTTAGGATGGGAAATACGATTTTGCCTTTCTCCTCTTCTAGAATTGAAAAATGGATTTTCATTGTGAGTATCTTCCTTTTGTTGATAAGAGGCAAATTTAGTAGGGACACAAGGCAAGGAGCCATATGCCCAGAAGAGCTTCATCCTACAGCTAAGGAGAGAAAAGATTGTTATCCTGCAGAAGCTCTTACTCATAAAAGAAAATTTCTTCTCTGTAAATCGAATACATCATCATGGGTTCTTAGATAAAAGTTATTCAGCAAATAGCAAAGGTCACAGCCATAGCCAAACGTAACCTAAGGTCAAGTTAAATATGGGCCTTACTTGTAGAATGAATAGTAAGTCAAGGAGTAAGATGAGTCTTGGGAAGACACTAACCATGGGAGTTATGTGTCAAAATGCCATTGGAAGAGTTGCTGATTGGGGAACCTGGTGGCTTAGTAGGTTAAGCGTCTGCCTTTGGCTCAGGTCATGATCCTGGGGCCCTGGGATCGAGCCCTGCATTGGGCTCCCTGCTCAGAGGGGAGTCTGCTTTTCTCTCTACCTTTCCCCCCTGCTCGTGATCTCATTCTCTCTCTCTCTCAGATAAATCTTAAAAAAATAAAAATAAATAAATAAAAAATAAAAAAGGAAGATTTGCTGATAGATAGAATGCTGTGGGAAATGTGCTAGGTGATCTCATCTATCCCCTGGTTTCAGTTGCAGGCTTACATGCTGAGAATTCTCAAACCTCTACCTCCAGCCCAGATCTCTTCTAAGCTCTGGAAGCCACCTGCCATTTTATGGAAGAGTTCGTAGATTTTTCAAATATCCTTCAAATCTAACATATCTTGTACTGTCCTACCTTTCCCTTCACCAATTCACATTGTTCTTCAGTGAATGAATGGTTCCACCATCTCTACCCAACAGGACATTGGACATCACCTCAAGAGTCCCCTCTCATAGGTCACACTTAATTCTCCCTACCTTCACCTCAGTGAGTTCAGGCCATCATCTTTTATTGGGACTAATGCAATAGCATACTGGCTGGATTTCCAATTCACAAATCTGATGGGGACCTTTCTTTGTCTAAACTATTCTGATGGGTTTTTATTTCCCTTCTAAGCCTTCACACATAGTGTTTTCTTTACCCAAAAGCTCTTCTCCCTATTTACTTGATTCACTTCTGCTTGTCCTTTGAGAAGCAACTTAGTCAGTGTGCCCTGTATAGAAGCCTTTCCTAACCTCCAGCACTGAATATACTCAAGGACTCTTTAGTCTTCCGTAGCTTTTGCTTATCCTGATTATGGCATTTTGTGAAACTGAATAAAATTATCTCTTTGTTTATCTTGTGTATTAGACAAAAAATATTGAGTAAAAGGAAATCGGTTTTGTTCACCTTTATATTCCTGGCACTAAGTAGTAGGTTTTCAGTAACTATTTCTTAAAAATAATCTACCACTTGTTTCTTGTAGATTTTGCCCAAATCATTTAAAAAAACACCTCAGTTTCCTCAATGTGCCAAGCTCTATTTTGTGTTCACATCATTGAACGTACCGTTCCCTCTTTGACTGCCTGGCTGGCTCCAATTCTTCTTTCAAGAATCGGTTCAACCATTACTTCTAAGAAGTTTCCTAGCTTCCCAGACATTGATCTGTTTATATGTTTGTCTTGCCTTTACCCACCCATGCTTGGAAACTTTGAGGGAAAGTTTCACACATTGGTATTTTGTACATCAAACATCCAGCACAGTCCCTGCTTTTAAGGGATCAAAAATACCATTAATTTATATTGAACTATTGGAAGAATGTGGTACATAAACTGTAGTCCTGTCTATTTTGAGTCCATAGCCAGCTGTACTGCCTTTCATAATGGGCTCTGGGGAAAGCCCAGAATGGCCCCAGTGGCCCTGGGATCCCAGATCTGAACTCACCCAGGTCATCTGTGGAAGGCTCGATATCGGCCAGAACTGAAAAGGCACAAAACAGCAGGTGTGAGGAGGGCTTTGAACTGGCAAAGGGGAAGGCAGAGGAGCAAAAGGAAGAATGGAGGGGCGCCTGGGCAGCTCAGTCCGTTAAGCAGTTAAGCGTCTGACTCTTGGTTTCAGCTCAGGTCATGATCTAGGGGTCTTGAGATCAAACCCCGGGCAGACTCTGCACTGGGCCTGGAGCCTGCTTCAGATTCTCTCTCTGTCCCTCCCATCCCCCCTAAAAAACAACAAAAAAAAATTGAGAAAGAGGGAGAATGGAGATATCAGGGCAAAGTTAAGGCTATGGCTGGGTTTATGTATTATATCCAAGGGAATAGAGTTAATTGAAGTAATTGTGAATTTTTTAAAGAATATTTGGCCTACTGACATTATACTTTATTATACATGCCTTATTTTAGCTATTCATCCACTTTGTTTCATCTTTTTAGAGAACTGGGGGACTCTCTTTCCTTTTATCCCACTGTCACTGAACAAAACACCCCCAATCCCTCTATCCCTTTCTTAAATAAAAATACAGGATTAATTCAAAAGCTGGAATAAATATTGTGGATATTAACAAGAATCATGCCATTTTAAAAGCGGTAGTAAAGCTTACCTGTTTCATCTGTAGAGGGCTCATTCACCAGATCTGCAAAGATATAGCACAGGGAATAAAAAAACACAGGCAGGGAAAAGTGGGAAAGGGAAGCCGGATAAAGGGATGATCTAAAAGGAGGCAAGAAGTGAAAGGACATGGCCTCTTGGGCTCATGTAGGGGACTCTCACAGAAGGAAATAGAAAAGATAGGACATGTTCACAGCATCAGTGGTATCTGAGACAGACACTAGGGTCTGCATGAGCTCAGAGTGCCCACTTACCTCTTTTCTACTCCTCATTTATCTGTACAGACATCACCTTCAATCCTTCTATTTTTAGTATGAAAACAAAGAAAAAAGATAGCTTACTAGGATCTTCTGTGAATGTTTCTGAAGTCACTGGAGTCACGTCATCTGAATAAACAAAAAAGGAAACATTTATTTTTTTTAATTAAAAAAAAATTTTATAGAGGGGCGCCAGGGTGGCACAGTGGTTAAGCGTCTGCCTTCGGCTCAGGGCGTGATCCCAGCGTTATGGGATCGAGCCCCACATCAGGCTCCTCTGCTATGAGCCTGCTTCTTCCTCTCCCACTCCCCCTGCTTGTGTTCCCTCTCTCACTGGCTGTCTCTATCTCTGTCGAATAAATAAATAAAATCTTAAAAAAAATTTTTATAGAGATTTTATTTATTCATTTGAGAGAGAAAACATGAGCAGGGGGAGGGGCAGAGGGTGAGGGAGAAGCGGACTCCTTGCTGAGCAGGGAGCCTCTACCTGGGGCTTGATCCCAGGACCCTGGGACCATGACCTGAGCTGAAGGCAGATGCTTAACGAATTGAGCCACCAGGCCGAGCGAAGATTTTTTGAGCATTCTCTGTCTTCCTCCCATTCTTGCACTTCAAGTAAGTGAAACCTGTCTAGCACAGTTGCCAACACATAACGAGTATGCCACGCTTTTCGTTGTTTGCTTCCCAACTAGAGTTCTTTCCCCCACAACCCAAACAAATGTCACAGTTTCCCACTTCCATGAATATACCCATAAAGTCCTAGCCTAGAATATCCTTTTCCCTTTGTCTCCTTTATCTACATGCCCATCAGATAATCCTCCCCAGGCATCCCCTTTCTCAGTTAGACTTTTAAGTTTAAGAATAGAAGAATAACTTTTCATTGTCCTACCAGATAATAATGTAATAGCTAATTTGGGTTTACTATGTGCCAGGCACCATTTAATAAAATCTGCTTTTACAGATGATAAAATTGAGCACCAGACAAGTAAATAATTTACTCAAGATGATACAGCTTACTACAAGTACAATGGATTGATGACCTCTTTGCAATACTTATTTTAAGTGAAAATTGCCTTTGCCAAAGACACTGATTTCGATAATTACAGGTTTGAAATAATTGGACATCAGTTTGCTGAAGTGCTTACATCAGGGATGTTCACCAAAGGCGATGTTGATGATTTTCTGCTGCTCAGTGAGAAGTGAGGTGAGAAGAGGGGAGGGGATGTTTGTAGAGAATACCTTGCAGTTGATCATTGGAAAATAAAGACAGGAGGAGAAATAAAAATAAATGGTCCAGGTCTTAGGGTGGAATCTATTAGGATACACTTAGAAAACCATATCTGAAACTATAACAGCACTACCCAAAACAAATTGTCTCAACTTTAAAAAGCAAAATAACAACACAATGTGAACATCCAAATATTTAATAAATATCCCATCTATAATTATCCTTTATTGTAGATGACTTATCATCATAATCTGGTTTGCCCAGCAGGGGTCAGCAAATTCAGTTTGCTTTGACTTCTTTCTTAAACTTCAGCGACTAAATGCCTTGTTTAGTCTGGAGAAAATAGCATTTTTATAAAGCATGCCAGAGCTATTGATCATTGGGGCAGAGGCAAAACTCAAATAATACATTTTGAAGCAATTTCCCTTCCTAACTGCTTACATCATCCCTTTTTAAAAAAATTCCAGGTAGAAAGTCATCAGATCTGACAAAAGAGCCTTTTTATAGTTAACACTCAGCATTAGCTTTCGTATTTCAGGAGACGTTTTGGTAAGAGAAATCCAAGTCTGTTCCAATCCCCCAGGACATCTGAAAAACCACTAGCCCGAGTCATTCCAAAAACCGTTAAGAGGAAAGTGGAACCTCTCCAGGGTGTAGCCCAGTGCCGCCTGTTCCCTTCCTCTCTAGCTGCATTCCAGTCCAGCCACTCACAGAAATACAAGTGAACCAGTGCGAGAGCAGAGGGGTTGAGAGTGAGTCCCTGCTGTCACCTCAGAATTTCTGGACAGAGTACTTGTTTTTGGTATATTTCTCAGATTATCCTCCTTTTCCGTGACCTACCACCACCGTATAAATGCTTACCTAGAATTCGTGTTCTCTGAAAAGAAATCTTAACTAGGCAGTTTTTTTAAAGGATTTTATTTATTAGAGTGCACGTGAGAGAAAGAGAGAGCATGCCCACAAGGGGAGGGCAGGGGGACAGAGGGAGAAGCAGGCTTCCCTGCTGAGCAGACAGACCCATGCGGGGCTCTATTCCAGGACCCCGGGTATCATGACCTGAGCCAAAGGCAGACACCTAACCAACTGAGCCACTCAGGTGCCCCTTAAGTAGGCATTTTTAGTCCTACATTTCTGCTAGGAAAGCATCCCAAATGTGTAGACAAGGACTAGACCTTAACCCCAGAGAAACAAATGCAAAAAATTTTTTGGATAATGCTGAACTCTGATGTAGGTTCAGAAAGTTTGGGATTCAGACCTCTTTACCCACAGCAGATAAAAAAGTTGTTTCTATATTTTTATCTTTTTGTGCCAGGATGCACAGGAAGAAATTATACTGTGCCCCAATGCACACATAGAAAATTGAAACAAGTTTAATAAGATAATGCTTTACTCTTGCAGTATTCTTGGAATGTACTCCGTTTTTATTTTCATCTGTACTAATTCATTAAAAATTACCCATTGTGATCTGCTAATTTGATTTTATGGTCCATTAATGGGTTACATACTGCTGTGCTCTCAAGGGTTGGGAAAAGTAAGAGATAAATTATAATAATGTTGAATGTCTGGAGGCAGGGTGGAGATGTTTGATTGGAGTTTCCATCATCAAACTGAAGGAAGTGGCCACTTGGAAGCCAAAACTTTTGGGTTCTGTCCATTAGTACCAGAATTTCGTTGTAGTACTGAGATGACTTTTTTATTCTGTCTGCATGTTAGCTTCTCCATTGTTACATGGGTAGGAAAAAGCTGTTAGGATTAGTGGCATTTTCTGAGTGAGATAAGAGCTGTATATAGGTAAGTGGAAACAAGAGTTGGGCATAGAGGAGGTTTTGGGCAGGGTATTTCAGTTGTTTAAAAAAATAAAGGTTTTATGAACAGGATAATAGGATTGTGGAAACTGGTGAGTTAGAGCCTATTTTCCACACTTTGGCCATGTGTCTCTGTTATATAAGAAGTTCTTTAACTCTGACCATTCATCTATATTATCTTGATTACCCCAGCAGATAGGGTGCCTCACTGTCTCAGTTGGAAGATCGTATGACTCTTGAATCACAGGGTCTTGAGTTTGAGCCCCATTGGGGGTACAGATTACTTAAATATATATTTAAAAAAAAACACACACACACACAGAGGAGCCCAGATTCAAAGGTTAACCTACCTCCTCGTTGACCACTGACTCCTAGTGGTGTCCAGTCTGTACCAAAGGACAGAGAAAAGGGGTAAATGACTCCAGCTCTACACCCCGTAAAGCTTTTATAAGATGAACCAGAAAATGATGGGGAAATTGTTGTAATTTATTTTTCTGCATTGTATTTCTATATAGTTCAATACAAAATTACTTAGACCATTAGTGCTGATGTGGAAACACTCAAGAAAAATACGTTCCTGAAAAAAAGCCCTGCTTTGCCAAGCCCTGACTTGGGATGCCCTCTTGCCCTCATTCCCTAGCAGGAGTGGGGTCCTGTTCGGCAGTTGGGGCCAACAGCCTTCTAATGTGTCCTGTCCTAATTCCACAGCCATCGTACTAGCTACACTATGAGTAAGGCACAAAATGATTTTCTCACAGTGTGTATCTGGCAGAATGAGAAACTAGAGCAGGATTTCTTCGAAGTCCCAAGATTCAGTTTCCGTGGCCAATCTTTCAGCTCCGTTCTGTGAAATCTGTGATGGCTTTTCTTTAGTGAATAGCTTGGCATGTGTTCATGTGTGTGAATACATTTATGTGTATGCGGGAGCTAGTGTGGGTTAGGTGTGAGGGTGTATATTCCCTTCATGAATTGTATTTGGTCCAGTTTCTTATTAGCTGTGTCCGTATGTTTGAGAATGCATTTGTCTACCAGCTTCTTTTTCCTCTGTCTACTTGGACATTTATGTATGTGTGACCCTCTTTTTGTTTTAAAAGGCATTTGTGTGGATCTTAATATTCATAACTCTCAGGATACTTCCTCCTAAGTCTGAGGTCATCTCTGGTCTCATCCCAGCCCTTGCTTTTCAGACGTAAATCTATCCCTTTCTTTAATAGTGATTCTAGAACTCAGTAACAAGCACCTCTGTTTCACCATCCCCCCCTCACCATGCCGCCCTCTAATGTACCCCTCCACATGCACCCAGGACCTGGCATTGTAGGGAGAAAAGATTAAAGGTAGGGACTCACCAGAGGGGATGATGAGTGCGGTGAGAAACAGCAGCACCTTGGGTCCCAAGAGCAGCATATCTAACAGGGGTGTTGGGAGAGTAGAGGCTGTGATGCTTGAAACACATCGGCATTTGAAGTCCAGGTAAGGCTACCTGTAGGGCCTCTGACTCTGACTGCCCAGGGTTTTTCCTGGTCCCCTGTGTGATGCCAGTCCTTTCTCTCTTTTCTTTCACCCAACATTTATTTCTCCTTCAAATTTTCTTCTTTGATCACTTACCGTTATTCTCATTCTCATTCCTTTTTTTCTGCCAAGTCAGAGGAAACTATATATTCTAAATGGTGCACGTTTGCCCCTATTCTGTGGCCACTTTCACCCCCAGTGTCTAATCTTCCTTTTTGATAACTGTGGCTTTTTATTTTTTTAAATTTTTTTTAAAAGATTTTATTTATTTATTCAACAGAGATAGAGACAGCCAGTGAGAGAGGGAACACAAGCAGGGGGAGTGGGAGAGGAAGAAGCAGGCTCCCAGCGGAGGAGCCTGATGTGGGGCTCGATCCCATAACGCCGGGATCACGCCCTGAGCCGAAGGCAGACGCCCAACCGCTGTGCCACCCAGGCGCCCCTGTGGCTTTTTAATACCATCTGCTTATCTTGGTGTCTTGTCTCTCAAATTCCATGGATAAATGGGATATTCACTCAATTCTAAGTCAGTGACATTCCCCATTGCCCCCCTCCAGCCTTTCAGTTTCAACACACACACACACACACACACACACACATGCACACACGCACACACACACCCTCTGTTTAGGGTTTTGTACAATCAAAAAACTCACTGTGTATTTTTCCTCTGCTCTTTCCACCGAGTCCTTTGGCTGCCGAATGTGTCTCTCTCCTTCTCACGCTGTTTCTACTTTGGCTGGAGAATAAGATGAACAGGCCACTCCCTGGGAAGGACTTCAAATTTGGCCTACTCTGAAACAATGAGATGAGGGAGAGCGAGGGAGAGAGAGAGAGAGAGAGAGAGAGAGAGAGAGAGAGAGAAAGCAAGCCAGGCTAGAGGAGTGTGATGAGGCGGGAATGAGAAGGGGGCTGGGGATTTGCAGTCACTCACACCCTCATTCCAAAGGTTATGACCACACCAGTGAGTGATACTGCTGTTCCCTAGGAAGCCTGGCTCCCACTCACAAACGCCTTTCTTCCATGAGCTTCTTTTCCCTCCTGCAACCTGGCCCCAGCCCCCAGTACCCAGCCACCCTCTACCTTGGGTTCCTTCTTACCTAGAGAGCTCCATCTCATCTTTGGACAGTCTGCCCCTTCTCTGGCCATCTTCCGTGTTTGAATCATTCCTCTATCTTCCTCTCTTAGTTTCTTTTTCCACATTCATCTCTTCAACAACAACAAATTCCTTTATGTTCCTGTATCTCTCTCTCTTTTTTCCTCTTTCTTGACCCACACATTCAAGAATGTGGTTCCCCGCCCCCCCCCGGGAATCCTATTTATTCCATATTCAAACATACAGAGATAGCACATGAGTTTCATCCAAGAGGAGGGTTGGCAGTTAGGAAAAGTTGTAAAATACAGTACCCTCTGAATCCTTTTGAAATGTGGAAGGGCTCTGTGAGAAGACCTGTCAGCCTTCTTCTGTCTTTTGGCTTTGTTTCAGTTTATGCTCAGAATCTTGGTTTCTGGAATCTTCAGGACAAAATGCCATTAGAAGCCCAAAGAAAATTGGTAGCCTTACTTTCTTTGCTTGCCTTAATTTCCAACAGTACCTTTCCCCACATCATGTAATATGTAGATAACACTTTCTCTGATCCTAGAGTTTTAAACGCTTTGTGTTTGCTTTTATTCTTCGAAACCTCATGGCTAGACGGGTAAAAATACTTCCACTTTGAAGGGAATAAATTTGAATTACAGAAACTCAAATCTGAGGAATCATTGGCTTTACATGCATTTAAAAGTGTGTAAGCTTCAAGTTATCTGTTAGCTCCTTGAGTCTATATTGTGTATCTCCCCGAGGAGCTAAATTAAAGGAGAATACAGGTAGACAAAGCAGATTGTGTTTAATAGAGTACAGACTAGAAAAAGAAAAAGAATAAGAAAGGGGAGGGAGGGAGGGAGAGAGGAAGGAAGGAAGGAAGAAAGCTAGCTAGTTGGGAGGAAGGGAGAGCAATGGACATAATCAGAAATAAGGAAATAGCACCTTTGGCTCCTGCAAAGGAGCATTACATGTTCCTTCTCTGAGATACACGGGTTCTGGTCACTCTCTAGAACAAAGCTGAGTACCAAACCCAGCTCTTCCTCCTCTGCCTGGCTGAGAACTTGCTCTTCCGCCATCTGCTCTGCAGTGAGAGTGCAGAGACTGGAAAACAGATGTGATTCTAGTCTGGTGAGAGTCAGGGAAAGAAAAGGCAGGAAGGTGGGGGTGGGGAAAGAAACAAAAAAAAAGCCAGATGCAAAGCAGAGCTAAGGCAGGACATATAATAGAGAGCTTAGAGCAACAATCATGTTTTCCATGAAGCTCAGACAGATGGACAAACTGAACTCAGGCCAGTCATTTGGCAGAGAGAGCAATGACCTCAACGTGCTGGCCCGGCTCGAGACCATAGCATAGGAAAGCCTCCCCAGGCAGTAGGAGGGGGTGCTCTCCTGGGGTTGTAGGAGGGAGTCTGAAGCTGGGGCCGTGAAAATGGAACAGAATGTTCAGAGTAAGGCAGAGGGAGACGGCAGGCAGGCAGCAGCAGCTCAGAAGGAAAGGAGAGGAAATCCAGCAAGCACTGGTGAGAGCAGGAGCCATCATCCCTCCCTTCATGCTGGGCTTACAGGCATTCAGGAATGCAGTTTGTTTTGAGGTAGTTTGATGAATTTTTTTCTTCCTCGCTGCCATGGTGGCCCTTTTATTCTAGCATTGCTCCCCGTTTGTTTTCAGAGCCTAGACTTGGGTCCCCACGTTTGGAGAACCTCAGATTCCTTTCGTCAAGGTGATTTGGTCAGCCCCTGTTCTATTCGGCCATCAGTTTATCACTGAAGTACATGGCGTCACGAACAGGACCAATGGTCAGAAATGAGCAACAGACGTCTAGAGCCCTGAGACTATCAATTTCTGAGGTTCTCACTGACAGTGGGGAAGGACTCCCGGGGCTGCAGTGTGTGCCCCCACCCAACACAGGCTGATCTCCTGTGGGTAGAGAACAGGTTCTCCAAAAACAGGGAACCAACGGGCAGGTGCAGAAGCCACTTAACGCAGGCAAGGAAATGTTTGAGTTACCCGGGAAAATTTTAGTTTTCAAAAAGGGTCCTCAGTCAATGGAAGATGGGTGAAATGCAAGGAAACAGAAGGGAGGCAGACATGCAAGACAGCACAGCACGCTGGCTCTATTCATCTGTTTATTGGCCTGTAAAGAATACACCCATTAGCTGAAGGCCTCTGGGCAAATGTACAGAAACATTATTCCTACAGTCCAATCCAACTAAATTAAATCCAGGGCCTAAATGCGAAAAAAAAAATTGCCATAAAAGGAAAGCAGGATGGGAGGAGGATTATACGAGGTGGGGAAAGAGAAAAGGCAGAGAGCAGTGTGTGTAGAGGAATGAAGCAATAAACTAGTAACAGCCAAACTTAAAAGATAGACTCGGTGTAGGAGTTAGAAGCTAGCAAACATATGTCGTCGGACAACTTCCCCACTTCTTAGTAGCCCAGATTTGCTGTAACTCCCTTCATGCCTCCGTGCTTTGTACTTTGTGTTCCTTTCTGACATATCTTTCCCAATTCAGTAAAAAAATGCTCATAGGTACATCAAAACCCAGGTTAAACGCTGTCTCTTCCCATAAGCCTTTCTTGGTCCTCCCTGCTTCTGAAGAGTTTTTTGTTTTTGTTTTTTTGTTCTTTAAAGATTTTATTTATTTGAGAGAGGGGGGGAGAGCACCAGCAGCAGCGGTGGGACTGGGGGGAGCCGCAGAGGGAGAGGGAGAAGCAGGCTCCCCATTGAGCAGGGAGCCCAAAGCGGGAGGCCATCCCAGGACCCTGGGATCACAACCTGAGCACAAGACAGATGCTTAGCCGACTAAGTCACCCAGGTGCCCCATTTTTTTTTTTAAAGTATGCTCTATGGGTGCCTGGGTGGCTCAGTCATTAACAGTCTGCCTTCGGCTCAGGGCGTGATCCCGGGGTCCGGGGATCGAGCCCTGCATTGGGCTCCCTGCTCTGCTGGGAGCCTGCTTCTTCCTCTCCTACTCCCCCTGCTGTGTTCCCTCTCTCGCTGGCTGTCTCTCTCTGTGTCAAATGAATAAATAAAACCTTTAAAATAAAATAAATAAAGTATGCTCTGCACCCAGCATGGGGCTTGAACTCACCACCCCGAGATCAAGAGTTACATGCTCTACTGACTGAACCAGCGAGGTGCCCCCTGTTTCTAAAGAGCTTATCATTCTCTCTACTGAGCTGCCTTTTTATTTTTATAATCCTGTCGTCAACTCTATTGTATTCTTTCATTTGCATGCCTCTATTCCCAATTAGACCCAGTTCCTTGACTGCAGAGGTGAGGTCCTACTCATCTTTGGCTGATGTTATGATTAGCACTAAAAAGCCAAAATTTGGTCATTCGAATTGAGTTGAGATGACTTAAGATTGTAACTTGCAGTTTCCATGTAGAAACTTTCAAAAACTGGGGTGCCTGTGTGGCTCAGTCTGTTGGGCATCTGCCTTCGGCTCAGGTCATGATCCCAGGGTCCTGGGATCAAGCCCTGCATCTAGCCCCTCACTGGGCTCCCTGCTCCCCCAGGAGTCTACTTCTCCCTTTCCCTCTGCCTCTCCCCCTGTTCGTGCTCTCTCTCTCTCTCTCTCACTCAAATAAATAAAATCTTTAAAACCCTTCAAAAACTGAGTCAAGTGCAAAGAAGTAGAGGATAGAACTCTAGAGCAGAAAATAGTTAGAGCGTATACGAGGAGTATAGTAAGTGGAACAAAGAGCCAATGAATTGAAGTGATCTGAGAGGAATTAGAGCAAAAGGAAAAAGGCCCAGAAATTGGGTAACAGTTATTCTAGAAACAAAGGAATCTTGGCAGGAAGGCTGTAAAGTCAGCGCATGTAATACATGCAATTTATATCTACAATAATTAGTGCTTCCGTCCCATCATTTTGGTTTGGGTGAATCTGAGTGCACTGGTGATCTTGCGTTGTACACCCACACTCTCTTGACCACACAAACGTAAAATGATGAAAAATGCTCGATCCAGGTTCAGGACTCTGTTAAGTTTCCTGAAACCCACAACAACAACGAAATTTAAATAACTGATGAAACTGGCTATAAACAAACAAAATAGGACAAATACTGGATATTCATTCATGGGCAGGAAATCTCCGTCTCCCTGTTGTACCCATCAGAAAACAAACAAAACAGAAAAGTCTGTACTTGCAGATACGAGGGAAAAAAACAGGAAAGTTCAGTGTATATAATAACACTAGCTAACAAGTTTGGTAGATTTATATGGTACCTGTGTATATTTTTATAGATTGTATGTGCTAGGCAGCCTGCAGGATACCACCCCCCATCCCCACCTCCTATTCTTTACCCCCTTGAGTGTGGGCTGGATTTAGGGACCACTGCCAGCAAATAGAATGCAGAGAAGGCATGGCGTTTATCTTCCCAGAGGAGATTACAAAGACTGGCTTCTAGCATTAGTGCTCTCTTTTGATCTCTTGCTTGCTGTTTGCTCTGAACAAAGCCAGCTGCCATGCTGTGAGCTACTCTATAGTAATGCTCATATGAAAGAAGGCATGTTTCTAGCCAACAGTCAGCAACCTCAGAACTGCAAAAAGCCATGTGAATGAACTTGGAAGTAGATCTTCCCTCAATTGGGCCTTGAGAAGACTGCAGCTCCAGCCAACATCTTGATGATAGCCTTGTAAGACCCTGAGCCACAGGCACGCAGCTAAGCTGTACTTGGATTCTTAATCAACATAAACTTGGGGAAAATAAATTTTGACTGCTTTAAGCTGCTAAATAGATAAGTAATATGTCCTGTACTATAATACATAACTATTTCATTTATTACATAAATAAAATAACTTTTATATATTTCTAACTGTATATAATATATAATAATATCTTATAATATAGATACAATTATATGAAAGACAAATTAGCTATTATTATGTGTTAGCTATTAATATATACTAGTTAGTAGTAATGACGAATGTTTATGGAACATTGACCATATGCTAGACACTGTGTTCAACCTTTTGAAATTAGCACATTCGTAGGAAAGCATAGAGAAAATAGTTGAAAGGAAACAACAGATAATGGAGAGGGGCCAGAAGAGAAGGGAGAGACACAGAAAGAAAAAAAGAGAGAATCAGAAAGGATGCGAGAGACAGAACTCATGTGGAAATCACAGGATTATTAATATTCACTATGAATGATTTATATAATTTAGCAGTACAATTTACTTGAAATGTAGGCCGTGAAAAAAGAACTAAACAATTTGAGGCACCTGGCTGGTTTGGTCTGTAAAACATGCAACTCTTAATCTCAGGCTTGTGATTTCAAGCCCTGGGCTGAGTGTGGAGATTACTTTAAAACGTTAGGGGCGGGGCGCCTGGGTGGCACAGCGGTTGAGCGTCTGCCTTCGGCTCAGGGTGTGATCCCGGCGTTATGGGTTCGAGCCCCACATCAGGCTCCTCCGCTGTGAGCCTGCTTCTTCCTCTCCCACTCCCCCTGCTTGTGTTCCCTCTCTCGCTGGCTCTCTCTATCTCTGCCGAATAAAATAAGTAAAATCTTTAAAAAAAAAATAAAAAAATAAAACGTTAGGGGCGCCTCAGTGGCTCAGTTAAGCCTCTGCCTTCAGATCAGGTCATGATCCCGCTGTCCTGGGATCCAGCCCTGTGTCAGGCTCCCTGCTCAGTGGGGAGTCTGCCTTTCCCTCTCTCTCTTTCAAATAAATAAAATCTTAAGAAAAAAAATTTTAATGGGGCGCCTGGGTGGCACAGCGGTTGAGTGTCTGCCTTCAGCTCAGGGCGTGATCCCGGCGTTGTGGGTTCGAGCCCCACATCAGGCTCCTCCGCTATGAGCCTGCTTCTTCCTCTCCCACTCCCCCTGCTTGTGTTCCCTCTCTCACTGGCTGTCTCTATCTCTGTCAAATAAATGAATAAAATCTTTAAAAAAAAATTTTTTAAAATAAAATGTTAAAAAAAATTAAACAGGGGCGCCTGGGTGGCACAGCGGTTAAGCGTCTGCCTTCGGCTCAGGGCGTGATCCCGGCGTTATGGGATCGAGCCCCACATCAGGCTGTTCTGCTATGAGCCTGCTTCTTCCTCTCCCACTCCCCCTGCGTGTTCCCTCTCTCGCTGGCTGTCTCTATCTCTGTCAAATAAATAAATAAAATCTTTAAAAAAAAAAATTAAACAATTACAAAACCTGGTTTGCAACTAAAGGAATTTAAGTAATTTTGCCTGAAGGAAAAAACCTAAAAGAGGAATTTAATAATTTTTTAAAATGTACTATTGAAGATTTTGGTAAATTTATATTTACCACTTCCACAAATATTAGGACCCAGTAAAAATAAATTTATTTTGGCATTTAGTTTAAATGATATATTGGAGTGACTTCTTGCATAAATGACCATGAGTAATTAGAATATACTTATTTACTGTGCCTGGGTGGCTCAGTCGGTGAGTCTTTTTTTTAAAAGATTCACTTATTTGAGAGAGAGAAAGAGTGCCTGCGAGCCCCAGCAGGTGTGAGCAGGGGAGGAGCAGAGGGAGAGAAGAGAATCCCAAGCAGATCTGCCATAGCCCCACATGGGGCTCCATCTCACCACCGGAGAGATCATGACCTGAGCCCAACCAAGAGTTGGTGGCTTAACCAGCTGAGTCACCCATGTGCCCCAAGTGTGAGACTCTTGATGTCGTGTTGTAAGTTCGAGCCCCACTTTAGGTGTGGAGATTACTCAAAATAAAATCTTTAATAAATAAATAAATAAAGTGTTTATTCAACAAACATGGAGAACTTCTACACTCCAGCCATTCTTTTGTAGACATTTGAAATATGGTAGAAATGGGCAACATTTTGCCATTATTTTGCTTACGTTTTTTAAGAAAGCTATGGAAATTCTTTCTTTGCAGGTAGACTTCTTTAGTAACCTAACGCTACTATTTTTCTAGAAACAGTGATGGATTGGCTGGTCATTAAAGTTGGAACTGGTCATAAATAGGCTCCACACCCAGTGTGGGGCTTGAACTCACGACCCTGAGAGTCAGAGCTGCAGGTTCTATGTCTGAGCCAGCCAGGCGGCCCATAATTTTTCTGGTAGAAGAGTGAAGGGGACTCTCAGAGCTGTCGGGAAGACGGTGATGGGCAGGAGTGCAGTGCCACACATTCATACACAGCATACGGGTTGGTTACCATAACTGTTGGTATCTTTCCCCTGGAAGATCCCTTCTCCCCAGTTCTCTTAGTAGTGCTGTTTAACAAACCATGCCAAAACTTAGTGATTGAAAACAATTCTTATTTTCCCTGATGTGGTATGTCGATCACAGTAATTCTGCTTTACGTGGTGTTGGTGCCAAGATCGAGACTGGCCTCACTTCAACAGCTAGCTAGCAGGTCCTAGCTGCCCACAGGAATCTGTGACGCGGTTGTCGGTAACGGTTCTCCAGCAGTGTTGACTCATTTGGGTTTTGACAGCATAGCCATGGGTTGAGATGGAGCATTCCAAGAAACAAAGGAAGAAGCGGAGCTGTCTTAAGGCTCAGCCTCAGAGGTTACCCAGCATCCCTCTCCCTCATTCTATTCGTCAAAGCAAGTCTCCAGCGTCAGTTCCAATAGTAGGGGAGGAGCCACAGACTCCCTCTTCATGCGAGGAGTGGCAGGAAACGCGTAGCCATCTTTAATCTACCACGGTGCCTCTGGGGTTAAAGGGAAACTTTTCAACAGCCTAGGTAAGTGCCAAACAGGCGACATTTGTATTTCGCTCTTTCCTGGAAACCTCATTCACTTCTCCTCACAGTGCTGAGGAGAGCTGTCCCGCAAGGCCCTCTTTGATGCTCAGTACTACAGAGGTACTTGCTCTCATTTTCCTGTTTTCTGCAGCATTAGGCACTGTTGACCAGTCCTCCTTGTTGAAATATTCTCTTCCCTTGGTGTCTCTTGACACCTCATCCCTTTTACCCTCTTTGCCTCATTCAGTGTTCTTTCACATTTCTTTTTCTTCTGTTCACGCTTAAATGCTGGTAGTTGTCAAGGTGCTTGCCCCCATCCTCTCTCGCTGTTTCACTTTATCCCTCAGTAGTCACATTCACTCCCATGTCTGTATTTTCCATCTATAGACTAATGCTCCCAGATCCACACCTCACTCTGATCTATGTCTCTCTCCTGAGCTCTACGTCTGAATGTCCCACAGCACATCTCTATATAGACGACGTCCCACAGGCACCCTGAGTCAGTCAGATGTTACCTGAGCAAGAGAGAAAGTTAAAGAGCAGACTCTGGCTGAGCTTCCAGGAGGGACTGCCAAGATATTCTATTGCTCCTCCTACCATCAGAAGGCTACCTTCTAAACTGAGATGTCACCACTCAGAACCACCCTGGCTTTGCTAAGATCCACACCAGCAAAATGCACCCTCACTCCCCGCCTCTCTCCTCACTTACTTTGGTTTTGACTCCAAGGCTTCTACTAGTGCACGTGGTTGCTAGAACCTAAATAACATCCCAACTCCAGCTGTAGGAGAGTCTAGGGTATGTAGTTTTTAGTTTTCCACCCTGGAATGCAGGAAGGTGCACAAGAAATGTTGAGTAAGCGAAACTATGATGTCTTAGTGTCTGTAAAGTGGAGTCACCTTCTTCCCTGCAAGGTCTCACCTCCATCCCACCTTTGGACTGTGCTGCCATTTTCTGCCCAGCTACTGAATTGAAATATGGTGAGTCAAGCTCAGTCTCCCCCATTGTTCTTTTCCCTCAACGCTGAGTCCTCCCCACACACGCTTGTTCATCAAAACTCTATGGATCTTAACTTCCTTCAACTTTCAAATCCATCCATTCTGTCCATTATTTCCATCACCACTTGAGTTCAGCTGAGCCATTGCTCCCAGTTCCAGCATTTCTCCACCCTTGTTCCTAATACAAAGCACCAAGAATCAGATTTCTAGCCCTGGTCAGATTAAGTCACTTTCTGGCTTAAAAGACCTTAAAGGTTCCTCGTCCTTAAGGTATTCATGGAATTCTTAGTATGCATACATGGGTATTTATATTTTTATCTCAGGGTTCCTGGGTGGCTCAGTCGGTTAAGTGTCTGCCTTTGGCTCAGGTCCTGATCTCAGGGTCCTGGGACTGGGCCCCAGGTCGGACTCCAAGCTCAGGGGGAACTCTGATACCCCCCCTGCATCTGCCCCCCCCCCCCCCACTTGTGTTCTCTCTCTCACTCGCTCTGCTCTCTCTCTCTCAAATAAAATCTTCAAAAAGTATATTGTCTCCCATCACTAGTGCTCCAACCCACCCACTCTATCTAGGACATTTGCACCTTGCTTACCACCTGTACCGAAGTACTTGCACTTCTGAAAAACTGCAAGCTCCCTCTTGCTTCTAAGCTGTTGTATGAGCTACATTCTATTTGCCACACCTTCACCATAATCCTTACTATCCCACAATCTTTATGTTCAGCTGGCTAATTGTTGCTCATCCTTTTTAACTCAAGTCGGGTAATACCTCCTTTGGATTGTTTTCCAGAGTGTCTCCACTACAGCGAGTGGCTCAGTATGGACAGATGGTTTGTTTACCGTCGTATGCCCCAAACCAAGCGTAGAGACTCACTTTCTGTGCATCGGAAGGAAGGTGTTGAGTGCGAAGGGGAGAAGCTGTATTTCCTAAAACTGATCACAAGAGGGCAGCAAATAACTTCTTTAGACCAGCGAGGCAGTTGTGTTGCTTTTTCTTGCATCCCATTTACTATTCCAACTGTCTGTTGATATTCCTGGAGCATACCTAATGAGATGGAAGATTTCTAATGACTCAGAACTGTACTTCATTTATATTCTGATTGGTTTCTCAATGCCAGCCACTTCCACCAAGTACTGGTAATTACAAAAAGATGAATCAGGGACGCCTGGCTGGCTCAGTCAGTAGAGTGTGTGACTCTTGATCTCAGGGTCATGAGTTGGAGCCTCACATTGGGTGTAGAAATTACTTAAAAAAAAGGAGAGCGAGATGACTCAGTCACGCACTTGAACTTTATTCCCTGACATATGAAGAAACAAGTGACTTGACCCATTTTCATTAGTAGCAATGACTGCTTCAGGTGGTGGAGCAGTGAGGGCGCTTGGCTGGCTCAGTCTGTAGAGCACGTGACTCTTGATCTCTAGGGTCATGGGTTCAAGTCCCTTTGGGCCTAGAGCTTACTTAAAAAAAGGGATGGGGGGTTCGTGGAATGGTTAGTTACTGGGTGCATAATAGGATAGAATCTCTTAAATGACTGACATGTTTGAAGAGCAAGACCATCACAAACCCAGCTAATTCTACCCCAAGTAATTCTCGGATTCCTCGAGAAGCAGGCTCCATCTTAAGCCCACTGCTTTTCTCTGTCTTTAACAGACTTGAGCAGTGTTATGTTCACAACGAAAATTAAGTGAAAAGTACAGGAAATTCCTACATACCCTTTGCTCCCCACACCCACATCCTCACCCACTATCAGAGTGGTGCATTTGTTATAACTGATGGCGGGAGTAGAAGGCTAGCTGGAGACAAAGCTTAAGCTGACTCCCCCCCCCCACAACCTCCCCTCTCCCGCCACAACCTCCCTTCTCTCCCCCAACCTCCCCCCTCACAGAAAGCTCCAGGGTGGGATAGGTGTGACATTCTTCCAGGAATCTCCCAACTATTTTAATGTTAATACCTTGCTAAAGGGGAAAACAACCTTAACTTGTCCTGCTCAGCATTATCTTGTAAGTAGGTCCTCTTTAGCACAGGAAAGTTCTTTTGGAACCTCCCTTTTCCTTACCTCCCCCAACTCCCAAATATATAATAAGTCACCACTTAACCCCAGTGTAGCAGCTCTTTCTGCCCGCCGGTCCTGACCCGGTACTTTAAACAATCATTTTGTACCAACGATGTCTCAATAATTCTTTCTTGGTCGTCAGCTCAACCTCACGCCACCAAACTTCACCTATATTCTAAAACCATACCACTGACTCTGCATGGATACATCGTAATCACCCAAAGCCCGGAGTTTACCTTAGGCTTCACTTTTGCTGTTTCAGGTTCTGTGAGTTATGAGAAATATATCATGACATGTATCCACCATTAGAATATCATACTGGTTCACTGCCCTAAAAATGCTTAGCCTATTTTTTTTAAAAAGTAAGCTTTATGCCCAACATGGGACTTGAACTCTTGACCCTGAGCTCATGAGAAGGCTGTGAGTTCTGTGTGGATTTTTTTTTTTTTTTTTTGCGTTTGGCAGTCAGGTTGTTAAGCATGATTTGTTGAAGACTGTCTTTGATCCATTGTATTGCCTTTGCTCCTTTGCCAAAGATCAGCTGACTCTATCTGTGTGGGTCTATTTCTGACCTCTCTATTCTGTTCCTTTGATGTATTTGTCTATTCTTTTGCCAATGCTACACTGCCTTGATTACTGGAGCTTTATAGTAAGTTTTCTCAGATTAATATATAAGTATTTCATTTTGTTGGGTGCTGTGACATCATAAATAATATATTTGGTCTTACCTCCTCACAGTTCCTAAAACCCTCAGAATTGATACATGTCTTTTTGTATGCTAATGAGATGACTGGTGTTTGGGGGCTCCGGGATAGATAGCCTCAGGATGGGTGCTGGTTGCCACGGGAACAAACCACATGATCCGAGGGCTGGGACTTTGAGTCCTACCTCCGGGAAAGCAGTAACTGCTGATGGCCAGTGATTTAATCAACCACCCCCATGTAATGAAACCTCATAAAAAACCTAACCAACCGGATTTGAAGCGCTGTTGCGTTGGTGAACACATTCAAGTGCTGAGAGCGTGATGTGGCCCCAGAGGACGCGGAAGCTCTGTGCACTCATCCCTCATCCCTTGCCTTAGGCATCCCTACCATTCAGCTGCTCCTGAGTTGTAGCCTTTATAATAAGTGGGCAATAATAAGGAAAGGGCTTTCTTCTTCTGTGAGCCATTCTAGCAAATTATTGAACTCAAGGATGGACTCCTGATGTATAAATAGAAGTATGGGAGGCAGGATTTGCCGTTGATAGATGGGAGTAGTTGATGGGACTGAGCCCCTAACTTGTGGCTTCTGACATTAATTCCAGGTGAATAGTGTTGAGTTGACCTGCAGGATGTTCAGCTAGAGTTCGAGAAGCGATCAATGAGTTAAATAACCTTACACATTCGGGGCCAGAAGTGTTGTGAACAGAGAAGAAACAGAAGCTTTTCCTTTCAGGTTATAATTAATGCAAATTTTTAAAAAGATTTATTTAGTTGAGAGTCTATGAGCAGGGGGAGGGGCAGAGAGAGAGAGAGAGAGAGAGAGAGGGAGGGAGAGAATCTGAAGCAGACTCCATAATGAGTGCAGGGCCTGGCCCTGGGCTGCATCTCACACCCTGAGTTCACCATGTGAGCTGAAACCAGGAGTCAGGCTCCCAACCTACTGGGCCACCCAGGCTCCCTATAAATGGTGTTTTTTAATTTAAAATTCTCCTTGTTCATTGCTGGTATATGGAAAAATGAATTTTTTATAGTTTATATTCTGCAACCTTGCTATGACCCCTTAATACTTCCAGGAGGGTTTTTTGTTCAATTCTTTAACATTTTCTGCATAGATGATCAAGTCATCTGCAAATAAAGACAGTTTTATTTCTTCATTCTCCATGTATACACCTCGTCTTTGCTATTCTTACCGCAATAGCTAGACTTCCAGTATGATGTTGAAAAGCAGTGATGAGGTGAGATATCCTTGCCTTGTTTATGATCATAGTGGGAAATTGTCTAGTATCTCACTATGAAGTATGATGTTAGCTATAGGTTTCTACAGATCTGGTTTGCAGCAGGACAGTGGAATCCCAGTAGAGACTGAGTAGTTCCCCTTTACCTGGGGATGCAAAGTAACTCACTCACCCCGGTGCAATGTCCCATTGCAAATTCCAGTAGATAATTCCTTTCTCGGGCATGAGGAGGCCTGGTGTTCTCAGCAGCATAGCACCTTGATCCATGGTGAGAGTCAGGAGAATAGCTGTTTCTTTCACCTTCCATATCTTTACAGTACTGGATGCCTTGGCAGGGGTCCCCAGTCTGGCATATGAGTCAACAGGCTTTACAAGTTGATCATTCAAATGTATTAAAGTTTAGGACAGGGGTGCCTGGCTGGTTCAGTTAGTATAGCATGATTTTGGAATTGGAGATCAAGCCCCATGTTGGGTGTAGGATTACTGTAAAAAATAAAAATTACATAGTTGTAAAAACCCTAGTTCCTAGAAGGCTCAATTTTTTTAAGTAATCAAAGACCTGGTAAAGACAAAACACAGAATTTTTGTTCTCTTGGCAGATTACATTAGGGTTTTATGTATTAAAATAAAGATAAATCTTTGTCTACAGTTTATTAAGAGCTGACCAAAAAATCTAAGAAAATGTGCTTTTAGCAGAAAGGAAACCAAATTCTAATTTTCCAGCAGTGTACTTTGATACTAACATTGTCCTTTTCTTTTTTTTTCCTTTTGTCCTTTTCTTTTTTAATTAATAAATCCATTCTGATCTTAGCTTGATTACATGTCAAATTCCTTTCCTAATGTTCTTTCCCCACAAACTTTCTGCAATTTTCTGTATCCATTCAGCTTTATCCTGTCTTATTTTTTTCATCTTGAAACAGTAATTTTATTTTAGGACAAAATTACTTTCTTTCTCCCTTTACCAAAACAGAACAACCCGCCTTTCCTTACTCTCCCCCCAAAAAACTCTGTCACATTCTACATGCCTTACCTTCTTTTCATGCAGTCATTTCCTTCCATCCTTATTATTTCTAGTAGTTTTGTAAAAACAAACAAAAAACAAACCAACCTTGCCTGTTTGTTTTTAAGATTTTATTTATTTATTCGACAGAGATAGAGACAGTCAGCAAGAGAGGGAACACAAGCAGGGGGAGTGGGAGAGGAAGAAACAGGCTCATAGCGGAGGAGCCTAATGTGGGGCTCGATCCCACAACGCCGGGATCACGCCCTGAGCCGAAGGCAGACGCTTAACCGCTGTGCCACCCAGGCGCCCCAACCTTGTTTTTTAAATCCATTTTGGCAATACTCTCGAGGGTAAAAAAAAAAACAACTCATATGCACAACATACATCAATACAGATAGCTCTTATTTCACTCTCATGGCTAAAGCTTTTCATTGATATTTGTGATCTTTTGGAGGCTATGGAGTAGATTTGGGGCAAGGGAACTTAGAAAGCACTGTATTTGAAAAATTCTCGGGGCGCCTGGGTGGCTCAGTCGTTAAGGGCCTGCCTTTGGCTCAGGGCGTGATCCCAGGGTCCTGGAATTGAGCCCTGCATCAGGCTTCTCCACTGGGAGCCTGCTTCTTCCTCTCCCACTCCCCCTGCTTGTGTTCCCTCTCTGGCTGGCTCTCTCTCTGTCAAATAAATAAATAAAATCTTAAAAAAAAAAAAAAAATTCTCTTTCTGCTCCTTTTTTATCTTCAGTCTCTGTGTGCAATGTTTTGGTTAACTCCTAGGTATTTACATTTCAAAGACATGATAAGATTTATAATTTCATGGGATAGCAAAGAATTTTAAGTTTTGCCCTAGGCATTTTGGGATAATTGGTCTTAAAAATTGCTTTTGTTTTGTTTTGGGATAATTGCTCTTAAAAAAATGCATGGGGCATTTCATCCCTTTCCCTGTCAATCAGCACAACACCTCTTCATTCCCATCCCTTTTCCAGGGATTCTACCGCGTAGCTTCCCGGTTAGGCTTTATCACAAGCCCTCAGACCTTAATCTGTGCCCTCCTGTCTTTTGAAAATGACACGCTAAGGTTTCCAGATGATTCTGCTTTCTCACCTTGTCAGCCAGCCCCAAAGCTAGCAGAAAGTGGAAACCTTCATGCCCTTGTCTTACCTTAGCTCTTCTTCCAGCTGTCTAACTCAAGCTTCAGTGTCTCGTTGGACACTGGTGGCCAGTGAAAGTGCCCACAGGAGGAGCCAGCCCATCACAGCAGTCATGTGTGCCCCTCCTTCTGCAGTATACTACACAGTTAATCAAATGAGCACATTAAAGCAGCCAGTGGTTTCAGGGTGTCCTCATCCTCATGTGGTAATCGACAGTCATCTAACATAGAAGCCACCTCTCCCATTGACTTAGAAGTCAATGCCAGTGTGGGATCTCCCCCTTAGACGCCTCTTTCCCAAGGCCCATTTCTTTGGTCTCCTGGCTGGCTCACCAGTTGTTGGCTTGCAGATGGGTCCTGCATGTAGTGGGCAAGGAGAGACTGAAAGGCAGACCGTTCCAGACTGGTAAATGGCAGTTTTCAGAAGCAAAAGAACTTACAAGGCTTCTCTTCAGTGGCCTCAGAATGAGTAGGTCTGTGCACCTGCCCGCCAGATCTTAAAAGATTAAATAAAGGCCTCAGCTGGGTTTAGTCACATCTGTTGTTCAGATAGTCTCAACACCACATTTCTATGGCAAGGCTGTGTCCTTGGGGCAGCTTCTGGGAATAGGGAAGGCCAGCAGAATGAGCATTCCAAAGATGGGGTGAGGGAGAGGGGCACTCCAGTTGTCCGGATCCATCTTGCAGTCAGCTGGGGATCATGTTCTCTCGATGACCTCCCCCCGACCCTAAGTTGAATCCACTTCAGTTCTGGCTTATTCCTCAACCCAGTCTGGAAAAAGAAATGCTCAGATAAAGCTCATAACACAAAAGCTGCAGAGCTGGGTGGGAGAGGTACTAGCCTGTAACCTCCAGGCACCAGGGGAAAAAGCAGTGAACTCATGGACTCACTGGGTTGTTCATTGCCCTTGGGGGTTATCGGGGGTCTCCTTTGGTTCCCTCTGCTAACACTAGAACTCTTAAAAAGATAAACTGAGGCATATTAAAATTTTTAAGAGTTTATTTGAACAAAAATTGATTTGAATTGGGCAGCACCAAACTGGAAGTGGTTAGGAGTAGTCTATCCACAGGAACTCTGGGAGAGACATTTTATTTTATTTTTTATAGTTTTTTTTTTAAGATTTTATTTATTTATCTGAGAGAGAGAGAGAGAGCACGAGCACAAGCTGGGGGAAGAGCAGAAGGAGAGGGAGAAGCAGACTCACTGTTGAACAAGGAGCCCAGTGCTGGACTTGATCCGAGGACCCCTGACCCCCCCCAACTCCCCCTCCCCCACCCCCAGGAGAGACTTTTATAGAAAAAAAGCAAAAGCAAGGAAATCAGTTGCTTAATCACTTATTTGATTGGGCTGTTGGTGATTGGCTGTCCTTAGCTTTAAGTTTCATAATCTTGAGATAGTTATAGGCTGATTTTGGTTTCTTATGTAGAGCCTCAGTCTAATGGTCGCCTTATTTAGTTCATTTAACACATTTCATGTAAATGTGGGAAGGGCTCCGTGGAAGAATTGGGAAAATCGGGGGTTATCAAACTTTAGTATATCAAAATTATCTAATGCATGTCAAAAAAGATTCTTGAGCTCCTTCTTTGGGGGTTTCAGTTTGGTATGTTTGTTTTGGGGGTACGAATCTACATGTTGCAACCACCTCAAGGTGGCCTTAACAAAATGCCTGCTTTCCTACTTTGTCCCAGTATTTCTCAGACTTGAGTGTGTATCAGAATCACCTGAGGATATGATCGGTAGATAAGATATAGGATGGCCAAATAAATTTGAATTTCAGATAAATTTTTAGTATATCTCAAATACTGCAGTATCTGACAAACGTCATCTGTTGTTTTAACTGAAATTTACGTGTACCTTCTTTCCATCTACCGCTAAATACTTTCATACTGGTTGTTTGAATCTTCCTTTTGTCAGATATATGTGATGGGTGTCTATTTTGTCTTTTTAGGAAATTTTCAAAACATACAATCTCATCAGTAGATTCTCTTTATCACTGATTCTTTTTTTTTTAAGAGAGGGAGGGGAGAGAGGGAGTGGAAGAGAGAGAATCTGCACAGAGCCCGATATGGGGCTCGATCTCAGAACTCTGAAATCGTGACCTAAGCAGAAATCAAGAGTCAGATGCTTCACTGACCGAGCCACCCAGGTGCTGCTCACTGATTCTCTTTTTAACTTTCTAATCTCTTCTTCTTCTAGGGTAGGGTGACCTCAGTAACTTACTGGGTAACAAAAAGCTCGAGAAGCTGAGATAACCAATCTGTCATAATTCTATCTCGGTTCTTTGTTTCTCCTTTTACTTTCACACCAGCTCCATTTTCTTTCTCCTCCTCTCTCTCCCCTTTCCTTCTTAAGTCTGTTTCTTTGCTTTTGTTCCAGTTGTCTTTCTTGAAATTTCTACCAGGGCTTTCTCTCTTCTACTTCCTTCCCTCTTTCTCTTCTTTCTGTTTTCCTTCTCTTTTTCTTTCCTCCCTGCCTTCTCCCCAAGCCTTCCATGTCACAATGAGCCTCTGTAGAAACAAGTTAGGTCCCTGGGACACAGACTACCGTGTTGTGTTCCAGAAGGAGATTCTGATCCGACAGCCCCTTTGGTGGGGTAGGTTCTCCGTCAGGAGAAAAGCGAGGTTCAAGAAACAATTCCTTTGCCTCAGGATCTGTTGGGAGGGTGATGGATGGCACCGCAGTTACGACTTCTAGAACTGCAGGAAAAGGAGGGGAGCCACTGCCAGGCAGCAGGGAGGAGGTAGTTGGGAGAAAGAGCCAGTCAGGAAGAGCTTATGAAAGGGGAGGAGAATGTGCTGGCGGTGTATGCTGCCTGCAAAAGACCTTTCTGCAAGATATTGTGTCTTTGTGAGCTGACTGCAGAGGCCGTGTGCATGCAGAATGTATGTGAATGCGTGTGTTGCTGATTTCAGATCATGGGTCTGTGTGAACTGCTGAGTGCAAGAAATGGGAATGTATTGTTGAAAGGATTTTGCAGTCAGAGTGCTCGTTTGTGGTTGTGTGGTATGTGTGACTGACTTTTTGCCAAATGCACTGTTCTGATTCCAGCTCTGAAAGTTAGTGGAAGTCTGGCTGACTAAGCCAAGACACAACAAAGTCCGAAGGAAATAGGGAGCAACATGAGCTGGAAATGAGAAGAGCTGTTGCAACAGGAGAAAAAAAGATTTGAAGAAAGAGGGAATGAGAAAAGAGAAGATTAAACAATAGAAATTCCCTTATAGAAAGAAATTTGAGAGGAGGATGGAGAGAAAAGTAACATTCTTTCTGATATAGGCATTATATTTCCTTAGTTCTTCCTGCACGTTGGTGAGATCATTCCTAGTTTTCCTCTTGTTTCTTTCTAGACACGGTCTATGTAAATAAACATGAATGTTAGTTATATTTTGGTTACACCAGGGGATGTTTTAAAACTTAACAGTTACCCAAACAGAAGCATTAATGGTCTCTAAAGAGAAAAAAAGAGGGTTCATTTTGTTGTTGCTGTTAAATAGGAAAGCAAACGGGCATAATGGAAGGACATTCAGTTTCGATCAGATTAATTGAACAGGATTAGAGAATTACCTTTGTAGTGATTAAAATAATAATGTGAGGTGCATGACGTATTTCAAAACCAGGGGTGTTGAAACACATCCTGTCTGCACACTGCAGAGATAATTACTATTACTGCAATTATTAACAAGATTTAACAGGGACTACTTACCCCTGAAATGAAGTATTTAACTTAGGCATAAGAACTTATAGATCTAGACAGATAAACACAGAGGCATCATAACTTTTAACTTGGATGCAGGCTGGGGAGGGAAGTTTCAGTTGGTAGCATCCCAGTTTTGCTTTATTGCCAAAACACTTACTACATATTTTTTATTTCAAATCATAACCATTACAGTGTCTTTCTCAGCACTTTACTAACATCACTTTTTAAGCCTAGGAGGTTAGAAATTATTATAATTAGATTTCCAATGCTACTTTTGCCCCATTCATTAATAGGTCTTTTGTTTCATTCAGCCATCTTTTCCTCCTTTCCTTCCTACTATTTTTTTTATCTGCCTCTCTCTTTTGTTATTTCCTCCTCTCCATCATGGTTCTCTGGATTTGATTAAAATTCTCTTTCACTTCCTTCCTCACCTGTCTCTCTATCAAACTAATTATTTTTCAGGCTTTTCTTTCTCCTTGTTCCTTTCTCTGCTGTCTTTGTCTCCAGCAGAGGGGGTCTGATGGTGATAGGAGGCAGGGATGAGGCCCCGGCGATGGCAGGCTCGGAGGGGGAGGAGGAAGTGGTGCTTCAGCTGTTTCTGCCATCAGCCTATGAAAGGCTGATTTAAGCTCGGCTCTGTAAATTCCTGGCCTCCCGCCTCACAGCTCTCCCCTCAGTCTCTCTACTTTCCCTAAATTCTACCTCCTCTCTCCCTACTACATTTCTCGGGTGACATCACTTTCTGCCAGCTGTGACTTCCAGGGACACTGACTGACCTACTTTTGCCCTCTCTGTTAGGCACCAAACCCTGGTTTCTCTGCTAAGCTCTGAATTTCTGGTAACCACTTTTTGCCCCGGTGTGTCAGTTGGTCCCTTTTAAACCTCAAAACGTTTCCTGGTCTCCCATAAGGCAGTGGTTTATTTTTAGTCTCTGAGCGTTGAGAGAAAGCATAATGATAAAAAGCTTTCATGACTTCAGCAAATTCATTTATGACTTAAATGGATTTCTTTGTTAATCAAAATGGAATCTCTATAGTTGGACAATAACAGATATTAGTAATTTTTGTTCAGTCTTTATAGTTATGCTTGTCTAATGGACCCTTAGATCCTTTGTAACAAATTCTAATATATATATTTGCAAATGTTCTCTATATGATATTGGAGACATAAGCCAGAACAGCAGGCATTGATATCTGAATAAAATTTTACATACAGTTGTCCCCCCTTATCCACTGGGCATATGTTCCAAGACCCCCAGTGGATGCCCAAAACCACAGATAGTATCTCGTCTTACGTTTTTTCCTATATATACACACCCATGATAAAGTTTAATTTGTAAATTATGCATAGTATGAGATTAGCGATAAAACTAATAAAAGAGAACAATCATAATAATTTACTATTATAAAAGTTATGTGAATGTGGTCTCTCAAACATCTTGTGCCCTACTTCCCCCCTTTTTTTTCCTTTTTTTAAAGGCTTTATTTATTCATTTGAGAGAGAGACAGAGATAGCGACAGAGACCATGAGTGGGAAGGAGAGGGAGAAGCAGGCTCCCCGCTGACCAGGGAGCACAACACAGGTGCTCGATCCCAGGACCCTGGGATCATGACATAGGCCGAAGGCAGATGCCTAATGACTGAGCCACCCAGGCACCTCTGTACTCCCCATTCTTGTGATGATGTGAGATGACAAGATGCCTATGTGATGAGATGAAGGGAGGTGAATGACACTGTGACATTGTGTTAAGCTGCTATTGACGAGGATCAGCTGCTTTCTGACCTTGGTTGACTGTGGGTAACTGAAACCACAGAACACAAAACCACGGATAAGGGGGACTACTGTACTAAGAAGTGGGGGGGAAACTGCAGAGAAAACCAATTTTATAGCCTTTGGAAGGATTAGATGAAATCACAGAGTATGTAGTTTGATGCTTGGACCCAAGTTATGGTCGTGCCACTTGCTAGCTGTGTGAGTTTGGAAAAGTTACTTGACCTCTCTGTGCCTCAGTTTGCTTACTTGTAAAAGAAGATACTGAAATCCAGGTAGGGTTATTACAAGGATTAAACTGATCTATCTAAAACCTCTGAGAATGTTCCATAATCTAAGACATTTTAGGTTTGTTATGAGCCTGCAGACAAGTAACTATACATGTTTCAAGTATTTTTCTGGTAATTTTCTCATGCCTGTGTTTTCAATCATCATTTCTTTACTAAGCAAGCCACTATTATAGATCCTCTCTCTTAGTCTAGATTGTCTATTCTGGTTGTCCAGAAGAGTTTTGGGAAATAAGCAATAAGGATTGGAACCTGTATGTTAAGAGATTTGTTTAGTAATTCCATTGTGTCACCCAACATGGATTTCTTTTTTCCTTTTTCCTTTCTCTTTGTTGTCTCTTCTGACTATATTGTGCTGTTAGGATAAAACTCCAGTTGCAAAGCACTGAGAGAGAGAAGAGAAATCAGGGAGTTTGGGAATTCAGATGGAGTTGATGGAAGAAAGACTAAATAAAAGCAAGGAAGAGTTTAAAAGAAAAACTAACTTGGGCGGCTGGGTGGCTCAGTTGGTTAAGCTGCTGCCTTTGGCTCTGGTCATGATGTCAGGGTTCTGGGATTGAGTCCCGCATCCGGCTCCTTGCTCAGCAGGGGGTGGGGGAAGTGACTGCTTGGGATTCTCTCTGTCCCTCTGCCTCTGCCCCTCCCCCCTCAAATAAATAAATTTGAATAATAAAATGAATAGGGCAGATAAGAATTTGAACAGAATAGCTATAAATTGGTTTCTTTTTATTTAAATTCAGTTAACATAATGTGTAATTGGTTTCAGAGGTAGAGGTCAGTGATTCTTCGGTCTTATATAATACCCAGTGCTCATTACATCACTTGTCCTCCTTAATGTCCATCACCCAGTTACCCCATCCCCCCCACCCCCTAAATTGCTCTGTTTTTTCACTGAGAACTACATGAATTTATACTCATGAACAGGTCTCCATAGTCTTAACTTTTTCAATGTCCAAAAGACAGCGAAGCTGACCAGGACAGTCAAGGTGGTGCTAGGTCATTAGAAAGCTTCTAGAATTTTTATTCAATATGTAAATGTTTCTTAATAATTTGGGGCACTGATAGTAAGAAAAATTGCGACAGGTCCATACAGCCCTTGTGTGATTTAAATAACAGCATTTCTGGGGCACCTGGGTGGCTCAGTTGACAAGGCTTCCAACTCTTGATTTCCACTCAGGTCCTGATCTCAGGGTTGTGGGTCTGAGACCGACATCGGGCTTAGTGCTCAGCACTGAGTTGGCTCGATATACTCTCTCTTTCTCTGCCTCTTCCCCTGTTCACACTCTCTCTAAAATTAATAAATCAAAAAAAAATTTTAAAGATGTTATTTATTGAGAAAGAGAGAGAGCATAAGCAGTGGAAGGGCAGAGGAAGAAGCCGCTTCCCCGCCGAGCAGAGAGCCTGACCCGGGTCTTGATCTCAGGACTTGGGGATGATGACCTGAGGTGAAGGCAGACGCTTAAGTGAATGAGCCACCCAGGTGCCCCAAATAAAATCTTAAAAAAAAAAAATTTGCATTTCTGTGGTTGAAATGTCTACTAATTCATTCATGTTTCTGTTATTCTTCCCAGATAGATGTACTTTTTAAGAAATTTTTTAAATTAAAAAATTTACTTAAATTCAATGTAGTTAACATATACTGTTTCAGAGGTAGAATTTAGTGACCCATCAGTAGCATTTTTTTTTTAAGATTTTATTTATTTATTTGACAGAGATAGAGACAGCCAGCGAGAGAGGGAACACAAGCAGGGGGAGTGGGAGAGGAAGAAGCAGGCTCATAGCAGAGGAGCCTGATGTGGGGCTCGATCGCATAATGCCGGGATCACGCCCTGAGCCGAAGGCAGACGCTTAACCGCTGTGCCACCCAGGCGCCCCCATCAGTAGCCCCCATCAGTAGCATATTAACACCAGTACTCATTACATCAAGTGCCCTCCTTAATGCCCATCACCCAGTTACCACATCCCCCCACCAGCTGAATTTTTAAAATTTTTAAAGTAATGTCTGCCCCCCACATGGCTTACACTCAATCCCGAGATCAAGAGTCACATTCAGGAGTGGCATGCTTACCGAATGAGCCAGCCAGGTGCTCCCCAGATAGACTTTTAAAATACTCCAGTGAAGAGGGAACAGTGAAGAGGGAACAGGAGATAGACTTTTAAAATACTCCAGTGAAGAGGGAACAGTGAAGAGGGAACAGGAGACCACCAATGATTTAATCTCATTGCCTCAATTTTCTCTTCTGTCAGAGGGGATTCACAGTATTTGCTTAACCTTACCAATCTGTCTGAGGGTAAAATGAGTTTATAAATGTTGAAGGCTTTAAATAAAGAACATTTTCCAAATGGTTATTTTTCTCTTTAAGACATTATTCACAAACTTTCGTGTGTCTAAGAATCACTTGGGATGCAAATTAAAAATGCGGAGTCTTGGCTGATTCTCTAAACTTCGGGTTTGGTTCAAAATGCAGGTACACAGGCTGATTTGAAAGGTCAGAGGTGAGGGCCAAGGAATCTGCATTTTAAACAAGCATTCTAGGTTATCCCTATGTAGTAGAGAAAAAGAAATCTTCCTAACAACCAGATAAAATTAAAGAAGAGGGAAACCTACGTTACTCCTCTTTTTAAGTATTATTTTTCTTTACACCCTTTCCTTCTGATTCAGCAAATGTAAGGTCCTCACTGCCTCCCTCCCCCCACCCCCATCCTCCTTTGTGTCTGGCATTGGCATTTTCTTAGCATAGTTCAGGAGACGCTCAGTTTAATGTGTAGAAATGGAGTGGCGGAAAGGGAGGAGGGATGTGGGTGGGGAAAGGCTAGATCAGTATTTAGCTATTCGAACTGTGAAGACTGTTGTTGTCGGGCTGGTTCTAGCCGGCTGGTTCAGGGAGAGGAAGCGGCGGGGAGAGCTACGTTCACTGCAGCTGCTGCCACCATTCCTTACTTGCGGGTGTAGGTTCCGATAAGACACCCACTACCTTTTCTCCACCAACATGCATTTTACAGTAATCACATTAGATACGCCATAAAGAACACTGTTTTAGGTACTGATGACAATCCTGGATTCATTGCTGTTTACAATTCTCCTCTTTCCTACTTTGAGGACTTTAATTTTGATCAAATTCCAGCTTGTTTTCTTTCTAAATCCGGGAGGAAAAGATTTGCACCAGACGGTGTCCCTGAGGTACTTAAAAAATTTTGTTTGATGTGCGTTCTAGATAATATTTGAGTTATGTTTTTCTGCCTGATGAGGAGATACAAGTCGGATCAGAGACATGGAGTTGGTTGGACCTGGACAGCTTTGTTAGGGGAGATTTTATTTTTCATCAACTCCTTCCATTCGATGTACCTTCCATCTAGCATCTACCAGTAATGTTTAGAAGTGTTTCTTGGGGCACCTGGGTGTCTTAGTCAGTTAAGCTTCAACCTTCTGCCTGAGGTCATGATCTCAGGGTCCTGGGATCAGTCCCGGTGGTGGGCTCCCTGCTCTGCGGGGAGTCTGTCTCTCCCTGTGCCTCTGCTCCTCCCCCTACTTGTGTGCACTCTCTCTCAAATAAATAGTCTTTATTTTATCTATTTATTTTTAAAGGTTTTGGGCCACTCAGGCGCCCCTAGATTTTACCTATTTTAGAGAGTGTGTGTGTGTATAGACACGTGGGTGGGGGGAGGGACAGACGGAGCTGGAGAGAGAATCCTCAAGCCCACTCCCCAATGAACAGAGAGAGCAATGTAGACTCAATCTCAGGACCCCCGAGATCACGACCCCAGCCAAAATCAAGAGTCTGACACCTAACCTACTGAACCACCCAGGTGCCCGGAACAGAACTATGTTCTTAAAAAAAGAAAAAAAACCAAGGGTGAGCGCCTGGATGGCTCAGTCGGTTGAGCAAGTAACTCTTGATCTTGCAGTTGAGTTCAAGCCTTTCAACTGAGTTTGAGTTTCCTTTATTTTATTTTATTTTTTTTAAAGATTTTATTTATTTATTTGACAGAGAGAGAGAGACAGCCAGCAAGAGAGGGAACACAAGCAGGGGGAATGGGAGAGGAAGAAGCAGGCTCGTAGCGGAAGAGCCTGATGTGGGGCTCGATCCCATAATGCCGGGATCAGGCCCTGAGCCGAAGGCAGACGCTCAACCGCTGTGCCACCCAGGCACCCCTGAGTTTCCTTTAAAATATATATATATATAGAGAGAGAGAGAGCGCGCGCTCTTGTCTTGGTTTAATTGCGTGCCACTCATTTTTAACCATTAAATTAATATTCTTCAGCCAGTTGAATCCCTTGAGAAGACATAACTAGCCTAGCATCTTTGGAGTCAGATAAATTTGATTTTAAATCCCAGCTTTATTTATTAGTGGCATGTGATTGTTGCTTAAGCTCTATAAGCCTGTTACCTCATCAACAAAATAAAGATGAAGTAACTCAAATACAAGGTACAACATAGTAAGTGCCTAAAAATTTTAGCTATTGGAGCAGCTGGCTGGCTCAGTAGGTAGGACATATGACTTGTGATCTTGGGTTTGTGAGTTTGAGCCCCACATTGGGTGTAGAGATTTAAAAATAAAATCTCAGGGGCATCTGGGTAGCTCAGTTGGTTAAGCCTCTGCATTCTGCTCAAGTCATGATCTGAAGGTCCTGGGATCAAGCCCCACGTCCAGCCCCACATGGGGCTCCCTACTCAGTGGAGAGTCAGCTTCTTCCTCTCCCTCTGCCCCTCCCCCCACCAGTGCTCTCACTCAAATAGACAAAATCTTAAAAAATAATAAAATCTTATATATATATATTGGGGACAGCTGGGTGGGCAGTCGGTTGAGTTCTGAGTTCAAGCCCCGTGTTGGACTCCATGCTGGGCCTGGAGCCTACTCAAAAAAATTGATTAGCAGCATCTGGGTGTCTGCCTTCAGTTCAGGTCATGATCCCAGGGTCCTCATGCTCTCTCTCTCTCTCTCAAATAAGTAAATAAATAAAATCTTTTTAAAAATATATGTAGGGGCGCCTTGGTCGCGCAGTCGTTAAGCGTCTGCCTTTGGCTCAGGGCGTGATCCCAGCGTTATGGGATCGAGCCCCACGTCAGGCTCCCCTGCTATGAGCCTGCTTCTTCCTCTCCCTCTCCCCCTGCTTGTGTTCCCTCTCTCGCTGGCTGTCTCTATCTCTGTTGAATAAATAAATAAAATCTTTAAAAATAAATAAATAAAAAAATAAAATAGGTAAAATCTAAACAAAACAAAACCCATAGCTCTGTTTTTTGTTTCTTTCTACTTTAAGTAGAAAGCAATGTTGTATACATTATGAATTTCTTTGGATGTGTCTGGCACATAATGATTGTACATGAATAGATAGCAATTTTTTTAAAGGCAGGTGGCCAGTGAATTAAGAGTCTAATACTCCCTACTCGCAGTTTCAGTCTTCTTTTTCTGGGTGATGCATGGTTACCCTGAATTGGGTTTTTTAACAGTAGGACTGAAGGCTAGGCTAGGTATTAGTGATAATCTGCTGGGCCAGTCATGCAACCTCTTTACTGTGTCAATTTCTCCCTTTATCTTTTGCCAGATTCTCATTGTATTAATATCTCTGTGATGGAGGTTTACTTGATCACAAAATGCTTCTCTTTTGTCTTTAGGTTGAATATACTTTGTTTCAGGAGACTGAGTATCAGGGTGGAAATAAATAGCAACATTTTAGCTCTGTAAACTTTTCCCCCTTTCTTCTGAAGGTAGTGCGTCATATAGCACATTTGTTCCTCTGAATGTGTCCTTTGTGAAAACTCTATCTTAGGTTACTCTCAGTGGCAAAACGTAATAGCAGTAAACACAATAGCACTCAATTTGTGCCAGGCCTTAAGTCTTATACACTTATTAGCTTATTTACTCCTTATACCAGCTTAATGAAGTAACTACTTTTATAGTTTCTATAAAATATTTTTATAGATAATTTGTGTAATCAAGTAGATTAAGATACAGAGAAGTCAGGGCACTTCAGAAGAACACATGAGTAAGTCTGATCCAGTCCAGAAGTTACCACCCTCGGTTATGCTGTATCTTTTAAAAGAATAAGTACTGAGTAAAATCAGCAAAAAAAGCAGTCCAAAAAGATTGGGAACAGAGTGCTGAAAAGAATTTGTTGGCTGAAGCAATTCAGAATGGAATGTGACTTGCAAGAAGGCAAACTGGTTAGGACATTACTGTATCTCATATCTGGGATCTCCGGTGGTAATAAATGACTAAGGTTATTTAGAAATGAATTTGCCACGTAAAGTAGCACGGTCATCTGTTGCCTTTGTTTTCATTCTTCATGATCTAGAAAAATTAGCAGAGTAGTATCGTAGCTGAACATACTCATATTCTTAGCTTCCTTTGGATTCTGATTCCATTTTTGTAGGCAGCTTGAGGATTTTCAAAATGCTCCTAAATATATTTCATTCTCACAGCAACCTTTGGAATAGACTCAGCTTTTCAATAACAAAGGCTCGGAGGAAGTTAAGCAACTGATTGTTGGAGGTTTATACTGGCTTCCAAGTAGCAAAGCTGGCTGTACCACACTACCCTGTCTGTATCTTTAAACTTGCTTAAAGCCCTAAGAATATCTGATGTACTATAGTTTAAAAATTTGCCCCAATGTACAGAGGCAGTGTCTTCAATCCGTACACGGATAAGGACCTTATAGGTATTGATCTTTGTTCCCAATCTTTGCCCCGGTAGGGGGGAGACCACGGCTTGAGGGGGCTCTAGGCGAGGGCGCCCGAAAGGCTGCGCGGGAGGTGGGCTAGGCTGGGCAGGAGACACAGAGGCGTGGACACGCAGACAGCACACTGTCCCCAAGAGGCTTGGTGGGCTGGCGTCAGGGTTCACAGTGTGGATGAATGGGCCCCGAGGAGGGAATGTGAGGGCGGGGAGGGTGTACAACGGAAGGAATCAATCTCGCGGTTTCGAGCTGGGAACAAACCTCGCCCCCCCACACCCGTTTCCCTTCCTTAGTGAGGACGGTTTGGGGGCGGGTGGGGAAAGCGCGTCCTCGAAGTGCTCTCGCGCTCCCATTTCCCTCCCGGCGCGCGCACTCCATCGCCCCTTCACCACCCGAGAGGCCGGCGATGGCTGCGAGTGGGGACGCGGAGCCCGGAGGGCGGGTCCTGACGCAGGTGTTGGATCCGCTAGGCCCGGCTCCGCGGGCTG
>NC_048233.1:8700237-8821114 GCF_002007445.2 Ailuropoda melanoleuca
CGCGCGCGCGCACTACAGGCGAGTGCGGGAGTGAGGGAGCGAGGAGCGGCCGGGTGTGAGTGTGTGTGGGGGTGGGGGTGAGTGTGTGTGGGATTGGGGGTGAGGGAGAGCCAGACCGACCGCGAGGCTGTGAGAAAGTGGGCGAGTGTGCGTGGGCGCCCGGCCTGGCTGCGGGAGCTGCGGTGGTGGAGGAGAAAGGAGGCGGCTCCCGGCATCCCGACCCCCTCCCCCTCCTCTCCTTCTCGGACTTCAGCCCGCCGGGCAGCCCGCGGTTCCCTCGGAGGCCCCAGCTCGGCTCCGCTGGCCGAGAGCGAGGGAGGAGCCGCCCGACCCAGGTGAGCGGTGCGATCTCTTCCTTCCCCCGGTGTAGTGGCGTGAGGCGGAGGCGCGCCCGCCCCCGCGCCCCTCCCCCCAGTGGGCGACTGCGGCCGAAGGGAATCGGCGACGAGCCGGGGCAGGGAGCTGGGCCGGGAGCGCCGGGGGCCGGGGCTTGTGAAGGCCGGGGGTTGCTCCGCAGCGGGAGGCGGTGGGGAGCCCGGGCCGGTCGTTGTGCTGGGAGGAGGCTGATGAAGCCGTGTGCGTGTGACGGGAGAACTGTTGGAGAGAGGCAGCGACCTCGGGCGTGAAGTGTGCTTCCCCCTGTTTGTGAGGGGGTGTGGTAACCCTGGGAATGCTTGTTGGAGTAAAACACGCGTTGTGCCAACCTGTCCTCGAGTGTGGCAATCTGTCCTGCCCCTGCTTTCATCAGACATTCCTGTGGTGTGATCGAGGGAGGAGGACGTGTTCGTCCTGCACTTGAGTATGGTTTAAATTCCCTGTTCTCCTCCTTCCGCGTAAGATTTTAGAAGTGTGACAGTCCTTCTCTTTTGATAGTCCTCTGAGTAAGAATGGGGTGACAAATAATTGCTTGATTTTTTTTTTTTGTGAGCATTTGACCGTGATGCAGATCTTGCCTCCCCGCCCTCTCCCTTTAAAAAACCCAAAATAGTTAGGTAATAACTTCAGATTTGCCTTACTAATGTATCCTTATCTCTGATTGCAGATTTGTAATCCCAGTATTTTATCCCATTTGTGGGTATGAATAGAGATGGGGCGTTAATTGTATTCAGCGAGTGAGGTTATTATGCTAACCGTGTTGAATGTAACTTCGATGTAAATTCTTTCAGCGTGCTGTTATTTTCCCATTAATTACATAAATTGTTCTCACATCTTTGGGGAGTTGGATTAAATCCTAAATCTGTATGGAAAGTACGTGGGGCAGCCTAATAATGGAGGATACTCCTTTTTTTGCGGGCTTGATGTTTATTATATTTAACGAAGTTTGTAATTATTAACTGTAACCATTAGAATTTAAATGCTATGTAGATCTCATTTCTTTCACAGCATTGGGTAGTTTAAAGGTCTTTCTGTTTCTTAAAAAGAGTTCATTGTCAAAATACTTCAAGATATTCATTTGGAATAAAACACTCTGAAATTCCAGTCATGGAGATTGAACATTTATTTTCTAACTTTTAGAATGACAACCTCTAATTTAAAAAATTAACAGTCATAGTTAAATTTCTTTTCTAATGCTTACTGTGTAGTGTGTCAAAGGGGAGGAGGCCTATTTTGTTTAGAGGTAATCATTTCTTTATTACTTTCTATCTTGGTTAGTGCAATTAATTTCCTTCTTTCCTGTAATAGGTTAGTTGTTAGTTTGGCAAGATGGCTGTTGATGTTTATTTTTCTCTGTCTCCTTTTTTTCTCTCTTGTTTTCTCTTACCCCCACCAGGTGCTGGAGTCTGCTTGTCAGGGAGGGGGCACTCTGATTCTGAGAACAGAGAGCCAAGAAGGGGAATAGCAAATTCAGTCACATAGAATCCTCCACTCAGTGAAGATCCTTTTCTTCTGTTCCCGGCTTTCCCCCTGCAGGGGGTAAGGAGTTGTATATATCTAACGTTAGACTTTGGGCTACCAGCTAACTTTCCACTTAACTTAATTTCTGGTGGATACCTTTAAATTTTTTTTCATTTGCTTAGATTCCCTATTGAATACAGTAGCATCTGAGCTCAGGTAGAGGGGAGAGTGGCAACGAATTTGCCTCTTTTTCTTTCCCTTCTTATTCAGACCCCTTTTCCACTCCAGAGGGAAATAACTAGCAATGTTTTATAAATCCTCTACCCCTTCTTAGCCATACTATGAAGAAGCACACTAAAGAGAATATTTATTTATTTATTCACTTACTCGTTTTTTACCTCAGACCAATGAATGCCAACCAAGCTTCAGGCATTAGTGTGTTTGGGGCTCGTGGGAAACACGGCTTTTAAAAAAATCTCTCCTGGTTTTTGCTTTCCTCAGTTTGTATCCACCAGGGATTTGCTACTGGGTAAGTCACTAGACTGATTTCTCAACTTCTCCCTTCCCTATGAGCTGAAAGACAGAACACCATGAACACTGGAATGGCTTGGGGGGGGGAGGGGAGAGAACAGAGCCAGTTGTTCCGCAGTTTAAGAAGCTTTTACCATTTTCTTCTGGGAAGCCGGCATAGAGTCCTAAACTGAGTGAAAGTGGGTGGAGGAAGAACTTCTGTACCCAGGAACAACATGCAAAGAGTGAGAGAAAACTAAACATAAAGGAAGGGTTTGTGTGTTGCTTACTGACAACCAGTCTGGGGGTGTATTTTAGTGATGTGGATTTGTAGAGAGAGTTTATGACAGGTTAGTTTACAAAGAGTATTTTCTGCAATTGGGATTAAGACATAAGCATATGGGAAGGGAGCCTTGAGAAATTATAATCTAATGTTACTTTAAAATCTGGGAGTAGATTGTGATAGGAATATTTAATGTTAACTGTACTGGCATGTGCAGTTGTTTCAAGAGAGGTTGAATAGGAGAGATTAGGTACAGATGTTGAGGAAATTGTCTTTCATTACTTGGGAATTTTCCTGCTTGTCGCATTAAGGATTGTTAGGTACTAATATACTACCTCAGAATACCTGTACATAATGTATTTTAGATTCATGTACCATATGCAGGTTTGCAGAAAAGAACTGATTTTCTGGCTGCATGATAACTCATGCCATGGTATTTTTTCAGTGTTTTCTTTTCCAATGTTTTTTTCCTTTCAAAATTGGCTTAGAGGACAAAAGCCACAGAGCTAGCCAGCTCTACTCCCTTAGAGCCTAGTCTGCATGGAACCCATCTGCTTATATCTTTTTTACTTCTTTTACTAAAATTAGAGGGTTTTTTCCCCCCTCTGACTTTAATTGTTAACAAAGTGAATTATTTAAGGATGAGTTCTGTCATGGCAATGGAAAGTAGCATTAGGCTTGGGTTGTTTGTTTTTTACGAGAAAAGATAAGGTATGAATTAAAAAAAAAAAGATGTATTTATTTTAGAGAGAAAGGAGGGGAGCAGAGGGAGAGAATCTTCAAGCAGACTCCCTTCTGAGCGCAGAGCCCAACTCCGGGACTCTATCCCAGGGCCCAAGGGATCATGACCTGAGGCTGAAACCAAGAGTCACCATCCAAGCCACCCAGGCGTCCTGATAAATTACGAATTTTTGACAGCTATGTTTAGATCTTATGGGGTACATATTTGCCTGGTATTAAATACTGAAAATAGCTGTGTTTTTTGGTTTGTTTTTGTGTTTTTTAGGGTTTTTTGTTTTTTATTTTTTGATACTGCCTTACAATAACACACTCCTTTAAAACGATTCCTAACCCCTAACCCTTAACATTTGTCTGTCATAACATGAGGTCCTATGTTACCTGCTGGGGATAATAGAGAATAAAACAGGGATTCTGTCTTCATGGAGTTCATAGTGAGGTTTCATTGATCCTTGTTCTTTTCATCTGGCAGTTTGTTCTCCCAGACTCTGGAGGAGTCTACTAGATTCTTGTAAAACGTGTACCAATTTGTCAGTTGATAAAGTAACAAATACGCCCAAATAATTTTTACTACCTTTTGAAAGTGGCAGTACATCACCAGGTTGTGACCAATAAAAAAATTCTACAATTGATGAATCACTGTATTGTACTCCTGAAACTAATATAACACTGTATGTTAACTAACTGGAATTAAAATAAACTTAAAAAAATTCCCAATCTACCACTTAATGTTTTTACTCTGTGCAGCTCCTTACTTTCCCTTTCTTCTCCCCACCCCCTTGTTTTAACCCTTTCTGATACTAGCTCTTGGCTTCATGTTCTTAACGAATAGAGAAATAAGGTCTCCAAAATAGAACATGGATCTGCTGTATTAGATCACACCAGTTCTCTTTCACCAGTGCTCTGTTGTCCCATATTTGGCAGAATTTCAGACTTTGATAGTTTATCGGAAAGCTACATCTTGGAAATTAATGCAGGTTTGTAGGCATAGCAAAGTTCAAATATTTCCTGAATTCTTAGTTGTTAGCTCATTCCTTCGACATGTGATTTATTTAGCCATATCTATAAACCCTTCAGCTTGAGTGTATTAATAGTATCCTAACTCATTTTTCAGTGTAATGTCCAGAAAGAAAAATTTGAAAGGCCCATCATTGAACATGTTAAGCATGATGAACTTTTTTTTTAAGATTTCTTTTTTTTTTTAATTTAAAATCTCTATTCCCAGTTTGGGGCTCTAACTCACAACCCTGAGATCAGGAGTTGGATGCTTCACTGACTGAGCCTGCCAGTCAACAAAATGAACTTTGGGGAGCCACACTGTGCAGTGCATCTCAGGAAGATTTTGCAAATTTTGTGCCATTAGAGATACTTTGATTTAACATTCCTGCATTAAGTGGAATCACTAGAAATTTTATTTGGATTCCAGAGAAAAAAAATTTTTTTTCCAGAGAAAACTTTTTTTAAAGATTTGAAGATTTGAAGTAATCTTCATACCCAACGTGGGGCTCGAACCCACAATCCAGAGATGAAGAGTAGCATGCTTCACTGACTGAACTGGCCAGGTGCCCCACGCAGAGAAAACTTTTTAAATAAAAGTTTAGTTAGTGTTATGCACCATAGACTACTTTGGGAAATTTAGTAACAAAGCTACAGGTAATTTAAGTAAAGGTAACATATTTTTCTGATCCTTTAGGTGAATGTGTATAAAAATTTGCATGTTAATTTGCTTATGGCATATTTTCCTTCTCCAGTTTTTTTTTTTTTTTAAAGATTTTATTTATTTATTTGACAGAGATAGAGACACAGCGAGAGAGGGAACACAAGCAGGGGGAGTGGGAGAGGAAGAAGCAGGCTCACAGCAGAGGAGCCTGATGTGGAGCTCTATCCCAGAACGCTGGGATCACGCCCTGAGCTGAAGGCAGACGCTCAACCACTGTGCCACCCAGGCGCTCCTCCAGTTTCCTTTTTATTGTGGTAAAATACACAGCATAAAATTTACCATTCTAATCATGTTTTAAGAACTCAGGTTAGTGATATTAACTATTCATATTCTTGTGCAACTGTCCACCATATTCATCTCTAGAATCTCTAGAATTCTTCATACCAATAAAACTAAGCTTTGATTCCCCCAACACCACAGCCCCTGGCAACCACCATTCTACTTTCTGTGAATTTGGCAGTTATATATTGGTGCATAATATCTTCCAGGCTCATCCATGTGGTAGCATGTGTTGGAATTTAATTCCATTTTAAGGCATTGTATGTATATTCTGTATTTTACTCATTTATTCATCTTTTGCTGAACACTTGGGTTACTTCAACCTTTAGTTACTGTAACGCTGCTGTGAACATGTGTGTACAGATACCTCTTTGAAGACTCTGCTTTTAGTTCTTTTGGCTGTAAAAAGTAGAATTACTGGATCATATGGTAATTGTTTTTAATTTTTTGAGGAACTGCGATATTGTTTTTCGTAGCTGTTACACCGTTTTACATTCTGAGTAACAGTTCACAAGACTTCCAGTTTCTCCATGTGCTCCCCAACATTTGTTTTTTGTTTTTGTTTTTGTTTTTTTTAATAAGACTCTTTTTTTTTTTAAGATTTTATTTATTTATTCGACAGAGATAGAGACAGCCAGCGAGAGAGGGAACACAAGCAGGGGGAGTGGGAGAGGAAGAAGCAGGCTCCTAGCGGAGGAGCCTGATGTGGGGCTCGATCCCAGAACGCCAGGATCACGCCCTGAGCCGAAGGCAGATGCTTAACTGCTGTGCCACCCAGGCGCCCCTGTTTTTTGTTTTTTAATAGGCCATCCAATGTGTGTGATTTAGTCATGTGGTTTTGATTTGCATTTTCCTAATGATTATTGATGTTGAGCATCTTTTCTTGTGAGATTTTAATGTCAGATCATTTTTAGCTCTGTGAGGGCTGGGACTGTGTCTTTTGTTTACCAGAATATTTTTAGGGTGCATAGTAGGGAATCAGATATTAATTGAATGTATTATTTAATCATAGTTTGTGTGTTTAGTACTCAGATTTTAGTTGATCTGAGATTACAACTAATTTTTAACTTTGAACAGTTTGCCTTTTTTGGAGGGAGGGATATAGAAATACTTCTCCAGGGATGTTGTGAAAATAAATGGAAAAGTGAAATGGATCAAATGTAAGATCTTGTTAGTGTAAAAAGAAAATTCCTCTTATAAACAAAATCACTGCTTGCTGACATATGCAAACTTTGATGTTAAGGGAATACATTCCTGTAACTTGAACAAGGTATGACAGGCCATACTTAAGGTAAAGTTCGGTGGCCTGTAATAAAGAATTCCTAAATATCATTGACATAAGCAAAACCAAGGTCATGGCACCACACAGTTGTCAGGGTTCAAGTTCTAACGGGTGCTTTTCCTAGGGTTCACTCTTGTCCTTAGAGTCCAGGTGGTTGTTAGAGCTGTAGCCATAACATTTACGTTCGAGGTAGCAGGATGGAAGGACCAAGGAATAGTATACCTCTCAAATAATGCATTCTGAAAGTTGCAGTGCAGTGCTTTCTGCCCTCATTGATTAAAATTTACTTACATGTCTACATCAAGTTGCAAGAAAGCCTAGGGAATTCAGTCTTTTAGTTATACAGCATTGTGTTTTTAACTAGTATCAGATATCTTATTATAAGGAGTCAGTAGAAAATGGATATTGGGAAGCAAGTGACAATCTCTGCCATGGAGTTGGTGGAATTTGAGTTTGGGCTCTATCACTTTCTAATTTTTGCAAATTTAGACAAGGTTAACTAACCTCTTTCCTAGAATAGCTTCACCTGCCAAGTGAAGACAATAGTGTATCAAAGGGGTGGTTGTGAGGATTAAATAAGATACAAACAAGTCTCTTAATACAGTATTTGGTATATATAATCGCTCTACATCTGGACTTTTTATATTTATTCAAATTCCTTTCACTGTCTATAGGTATGGTAGAAAAAAGTAGAAAGAAACCAGAAAACCTGAATCCTACTCTTTGCTTTACTACTGTGATAACTTGGGCAGGCCATTTTCTTTAAAATGGAAAAATAGGGGCACCTGGGTAGCTCAGTTGGTTAAGCCACTGACTTGGTTTCCGCTCAAGTCATGATTTCAGGGTCCTGAGAGTGAGCCCTGCATCATTCAGCGTGAATTTGGCTTGGGGTTCTTTGCCCCTCCTGCTTCTGCCCCTCCCCCTGCTTGCACACCCTCTCTCTAAATAAAATCTTTAAAAAAATAAAATGGGGAAAAATGTCTGTATTCTTCACATTAATTATATGTAGTTGAAATGAGAAAATATATGTGGAATGTGTTTCAAGAGGTGTAAATGGAGAATTTTTTTTTTTAAAGATTTTATATATTTCAGAGAGAAGGAACGGGGTGGGGGGAGAGGGAGAAGCCGACTCCCTGCTGAGCAGGGAGCCCGATGAGGGGCTCCATCCCAGTATTCCGGGATTATGACCTGAGAAGATGCCTGACCAACTGAGCCACCCAGGCGCTGCAATTGAGAATATTTTTAACCTTATCTATATGCATTGCTTTGCCTTTTCCTACATATGTTTCTTTGATGAAGAAAGGGAATTTTTAGGTATTTGTCTCTATATTTCAAAGTGTTGCCCTTCATTAATTTTTCTGTTTTAACATTCATGTTTTACCATAATTTTTCTTCAGTCTTTTGATAGAGGGATCATATTGTGTTTGGGTAGGAGATCATTGTCCTCTTTTTTGACCCATAATCATGCGTGTAGCTTCTTAAAAAAAAGGATTATAGGTAAAAGAGCTATAAAAAAGGGAAAGTATGAGCCAGTGTGTGATGTAACCTTTGGGAACTTATTTGTTTGCTGTTTTCGAGGTATGTTCTTTTGAGTATAAGGAGGTAACTATGAGGACTGCCATACGGTTTTTTTCTGTCACAGCTCTAAAGAGAACTTTGGTTAATATCTAGCCTCTTGCTCCTACTTCCACAGCATTCCGGTCTACCTTAAAGTTAATGTGGCAAAGAAAATGACATTTTATAAACACCTAAACAGTGATACTATTTTAAGTGGCGTCTTAGCCAAAGGATGAGATTGTATAAGAACTACCTAGGTGGGGCGCCTGGGTGGCTCAGTTGGTTAACATCTGTCTTTGACTTGGGTCATGATCTCGGGGTCTTGGGATTGGGCTCCCTGCCCAGTGCGGAGTCTGCTTCTCCCTCTGCCTCTGCCCCCGCCCTGCTTGTGCTCTCTCTCTCAAATAAATAAAATCTTTATTTTTTATTTATTTTTTTAAAGATTTTATTTATTTATTTGACAGAGAGAGACAGCTGAGAGAGGGAACACAAGCAAGGGGAGTGTGAGGGGAGAAGCAGGCTTCCCACCGAGCAGGGAGCCCTATGTGGGGCTCGATCACAGGACCCTGGGATCATGACCTGAGCCGAAGGCAGATGCTTAACAGCTAAGACACCAAGGCATCCCAATAAAATCTTAAAAAAAAAACTACCTAGGTTTCAGAGGGACATTTTTTTGGTGGTCATTTACCGATGAACATTATTAGTGAGTAAAGGCGTGAGTAAAGGCGTAATTGGACTAAGACAGTTACTTGGTTGTTTCTGAGACTCTTCTGAGGTTTTCAACTTATTCATTCATTTTCTTATTCACCCACCTGGGTGGCTCAGTCGGTGAAGCTTAAGCGTCTGCCTTTGGCTCAGATCATGATCCTGGGGTCCTTGGAACAAGCCCCATGTAAGGCTCCCTGCTCAGTGGAGTGCCTGTTTCCCCTTCTCCTTCTGCAGGTCCCCCTGCTTGTGCTTGTTTCTCCCTCTCTGTCAAATCTCAAAAAAAAAATCTACAAAATATCACCCCCTGTCCCTAAATGGTGTGGTTCTCCCTTCCTATCCTTAAAAAAAAAATTTAAAAAATTATATGTATAATTTTTATAATATATATAATATATAATAATTATTATATATATAATATATCAGTTTATTTTTACAAGATTTATTTTTTAATAAAGCAATTTTATTTTTTGGACTTAAAATTTTTTTTTAAGAAATAGACTTTTTTCCCTTAAAGATTTTATTTACTTATTTGAGAGAGAGCGAGCAAACAGGAGAGGAGCAGAGGGAGAAAGAGAAGCAGGACCCCCCCGCATGTGGGGCTCAATCCCAGGACCCCGGGATCATGACCTGAGCTGAAGGCAGATGCTTAACTGACTGAGGCACCTGGGCTCCCCCCAATTTTTTTATTTAAGTAATCTCTACACTCAACATAGAGTTTGAACCCACAACACAGATCTTGTTGACTGAACTAGCCAGGTGCCCCCTCACCCATACTTCTTAATACTTTTATCTCTCTATCCTTTATTCATATTCTTTCACATTTGAACAGCAATTCAGATCCACCTTCAATAGACTTTCGGATAGTGCAAGGGAAAGGAAAGAGGAAAAATTTATATATATCTCAGAATGTGAGGTCTTTTTTGTGGAGGGGATTGAAAAGAATTGGAGGCATTAGAAGTCACTGAGAGAAAAAGCATTGATAAAGGGATCTTGGTTAAAACCTTGAACATCACAAATTTAGTGTTAAAAGGTACATTTTTTTTTAATTAAATAAGTAATAGGCACATAGTGTGATTTGAAGGTAGACTGTTAGGGCTTAGAAATTCTCTTGAAATTCAATCTATGCCATTATTTGGGGAAAAAAATTTAGGTATGTCTCTTAACCTCAGTTTTTTTTTTTTTAATTTTAATTTGGATTCTTTTATTTGTGAAGCCAAGCATAGTTTTACATGTGTTTTGATAATTAATCTCAGTTTCTTTTATCTGTAAAATGGCTACTGTAATACCTGAGGTTTAGTTGAAATAGCGTGTATGAAGGGGCGCCTGGGTGGCACAGCGGTTAAGTGTCTGCCTTCGGCTCAGGGCGTGATCCCGGCTTTATGGGATCAAGCCCCACATCAGGCTCCTCTGCTGTGAGCCTGCTTCTTCCTCTCCCATTCCCCCTGCTTGTGCCCTCTCTCGCTGGCTGTCTCTCTCTCTGTCAAATAAATAAATAAAATCTTAAAAAAAAAAAAAAAAGAAATAGCATGTATGAAAACGTTCAGTATTTGAACTTTGATAAGGCTTGTAATCATTCAGCATCTTCACACATGCTTCTGTTATGGTATACAATGTTTTAGAAATGCTAGGTTCTGAGGATAGACAAGAAGACTTAACTCCTGGGTGCCTGGGTGGCTTAGTCGGTTAAGTGGCTGCCTTTGGCTCAGGTGGCGATCCCAGAGTCCTAGGATGGAGTCCCATGTCTGGCTCCCTGCTCAATGGGGAGTCTACTTCTCCCTCTCCCCCTCCTCCCTGCTTGTGTTCTCTCTCTCTCAAATAAAACCTTTAAAAAAAAAAAAAAGACTTAACTCCTATGTTCAGTGAGATTAAGGTTTAATTTTTATGTGGAAATAGGCCCATGAACTTTTTCAAGTTTGTAATATAAGGAAAAAACGTTCACAGCCCCCAAATATGTTTCAGGACCTTTGTTTAAGAAACACTGACTTAAAGTAAGCTTATTCTTTGAAAATACCTTTGAATTACCATTTACCCTTGTAAAAGAGAAATTGCCTTTTTAATCAATAGAATCATTTAAAATATGCATCTACATGAAGACATAAGAATTTATCTTATACCACTGGCATAGTTACTAAAAATAAAACTAAATTACAGCATAGTAATTGCTAGAATATACATATAACAAGATAATGTAGATTCACAGAGTTACAATGATTTTTAGAATTTGGAAAAACTTAACAGATGCATTAAAGATTTATTTATTTTTATTTCATAGAGTGCAAGTGGGGAGAGGGGCAGAGGGAGAAAGAGAGGGAAAGAGAATCGTCAAGCAGGCTCCCTGCTGAGCACAGATCCTGACTTGGGTTTGATCCCAGTATCTTCAGATCATGACATGAACTGAAATCAAAAGTCGGATGCTTAACCGAGTCACCCAGCCAGGCACCCCAGACTTGACAGATTGATTACTCTGGAGCCCAGAGTTAGGTCTAGAATATATATTCTAAGCAGAAGGAAGCATGAGAGAATGCAGTGTCTTCAGAAAATTGGTAAATGGGAGAGAGTAGATGCTAGAAGTTTAGTTTGGGAGTGTTTTTAGGTGTTCACTGGTGATTGTGCTGGGAATGAACAGTAAAATTCAAGTGATATTTAGGAGATAGAATTACTGTGGTGTGTGTGTATTAAAGTAGTGAATGAAAGATAGAAGTAAAAAATGATGCTTAAATTAGGATGGGTGTATCAGCAAGTATTCTTTTGAGAAACAGAACCAATAGGAAATCGTATATACGTGAAGACAGAGATGGAAGGGAGGGAAAGAGAAAGAAATAGAAATTAATTTTAAGGAATTGGTTAGTATGATTGTGGCAAGTCTGAAATACATAGGGCAGGGCAGTAGGTTGGAAATTCAGGGAGGAACTTCTATTACAGTCTTGATGTGTAGTTAACTTCTTTGTAAAACCTGTGTTTGTCCTTTAGACCTTCAGCTGATTAGATGAGGCCCACCCACATCATGTAGGGTAATCTTCACTCAGTGTCAACTGATTATAGAACTTCAATCATATTTACAAAATACCTTCATAGCAACATGTAGACTAATGTTTGACCAAACAGTTGGGTCACCGTTGTCTAGCCTCGTTGACACAAAATTGAACTGTCAAAATGAAAAATTCAGGTGTTGAAGCAGGTATGTGAATAAAAATCAACTTTTTACTTGCTCACCTGAGGCAAGTTAGTTAGGGATGCCCACTAGGCAGATTGAAATAGGATCTCAAATTCAGTTGAGAACTGGTTGGAAGGAGATATTTAGTAGGAAATGATATATTCAAATTTTAACCATAGTTGAAACCTGGCTGAGGATAACAGTTCTAGAGAAAGGAGAGGAAGGGTTCAAGAAGGAAGCCCTCGGGATTATGTATAGAAAAAGAACTCTCAGGAGAAAAGAGTCACGTAAAAGACGACTGAAGGAGTGCCTACAACTCAAGGTACACAAATTTGTTATTTTTCTGTACAAGGCTGATACAACTCCTGTATTCCCCATCCAAGACAGAAATGATGTCATTAAAAGCACATCTGTAGTAATTGCCAAATGGAGTGAATTCTTATTTGTACATTAGTATGTATATTTTCCTTATTTAACCTTTATTCTTTTTCAGTCTTTTGATTCTAAGTTCATATGCTGTGTCTTATGTGGAATAAGTAATGTTCCTAGTAGTAAGAGGTCCCTTAATATCTTCGTGGTGGAATGTAATTGTGCTTTTTTCCTAGCAGAATAAGTACCATTGGGAAGGGGTCTCATGAGAAAAATGAGTGAAGCACTTTATTTATGATTCCCATTTAATTAGCCCTGCCTAGACTATTGACAGATGACAGTGACTTTTTTTATTGGTGTGTGTATCCAGAGGTTTGCATGGAAAACTATATCTAATATAAATGTAAATTTTCTTTGCCAGCTGTCTCTTTGTTAAAAAAGAAAAAAACTGCTTTAGCAGTTTATCAGCATTTATTTGATATCTGATATTTGTACATTGTTTTCCTTGATACTGTGGTGGGAAAAAGGAACCATCTTACTTTCACAAGGGACTCTTTACTGTCTTTTAAAATGGTGAATATAATCTGAAGTTTTTTATTTTTAAGACTCAGGACTATCATTTTATTGGTATACTTTTGGTCTCCTGGACTGTAGATTTACCCTTATGCTTTTGACTTATCAGCAGTTTTTTTCTCCCCCCTGGATGTTCATGAATGGGGTAAATAGAAAAGTAGATATTTTGGAGGAGGCCGTGGCCTGCTGGTTTCCACCTGGTCCACAGGAAGGTGGCCTCCCAGACCAGGAGGGCCATGTGGGTGGGATGGAGAGGGGGAGGGAATGCAGAGCCTGTGCCTTTGTGGTAGAGAGTTTTCTTGTTTCCTGGGTATTCTTAAATGTGAATCCCAGTGGAGCAGCCTGATAAAGACAAGCCACCCTGGGTATCTGAGGACAGTCAGCTGCTCCTTTATCTGTCAAAATAGGAGTGGACCACTGTGTGGAGGAGAGAGTTGTTCTCTTTGTTTCTCTGGCAGTAAACTGGTCTCTGGAGATCACTGTAAATTATAATGGATAAAAAATTGGACAGGTGTCACTTGAAGATACCAGCACAAATGGAATAATAATTAACAAGGTGGAGGTTGTTAAGCTGACTTGTCCTTTTCAAGCTGCGGATGTCATCTCCTTGGTGTACATTGGAACACAGTGTGGCATACCTCTGTGATTCTTTACGTGAAAAGCACGCCATAACATAAGAATCTTTTGAAGCTGATAAAGAAAATGTATTCCATATGAACAACGATAATCCTGTTGCAGGGCAAGGTCATGATCCCCAGATCCTGCCATGTTGACTGCCACTAGGTGGGTTTGAGGAACCACAATCTTTGACATTAATGTTGGACCTCTTCAAGACAGTGTCTGCCTCTTTCATAGAGTCTTCTGCAGGGTGAGAGCATTTTTCCAGTTCCAGGTCTGAGGGTGCGGTATCCCCTATGAAAGCCTTGCAGAGATCAGGCTGCTCCATTGGGACAAAATGAAAGAAGGGGCACCTGGGTGGCTCAGTCAGTTAAGTGTGTGTGTGCCTTTTGCTGACTTCATGAACCTCGGGTCCTAGGATTGAGCCCCACATCAGGCTCGCTGCTCACCGGGGAGTCTCTTTCTCCATCTCTTCTGCCCCTCCCCACCGTTCATGCTCGCTCTCTCTCTCTCCAATAAATAAAATGTTTAAAAAAAAAAAAAGTGAAAGGAGGTGAGGAGGTTTACCTGGACTTGCAGTTGTTGGTTGCATACCAGTGTGGAAACACCCAGAGATGACACATGGGTATCAGAGCTGCAGCTGTGAAGCCGGACACGATGCTCATGTTCATCATCTGTCAGGAGTTGCTGCACAGCCACATGAGGTTGTAGCCCAGGAGTGTTTCTGTTGTCTGATTATAGAATCCCATATTGTGTTAATGTTGTGACCTCAGCGTTTTCCACGAGTTGACATACCAGTATTGGTGAACATTCCTACTTCCCAGTTGCCAGTGGCTGTAACATCCTGTCCTGATTTCTGTTGGGGCCACAACTGCTATACTTATTCAGTACAGTTTCATGCAGTGAAATTCAGTCGTATCGGTGAACAGATGACATCAAGACCTAAGTGTCAGGGAAGACACCAAGATGGCTTCAGAGTATTGGACGTTAACCACAGAGTGTTTCAAAAACTACTCGGTCTAAACATCTTAAGGTCATTTTTATAGTGCCCTCTCAAGGGAAACTGGGGAGATGTTAGATACTCTGCTGCGACTTTTCTTATGTGGTGCTTTTCATTTGAGTGAGACTTTTCAGTGACCACATCTTCGGTTCATATCTAGCCTAAGGCTCAAGAGGGCCTGTTCTTTTTTTAAGATTTCATGTTCTTGACCACAGCTGTGGAACAAGAGCACAAAGGATCAGGAGGCTCTGGGCATCAAGCATCCCCTTTGCTGATTACTTGGGTCTTGGCCTGATGCATCACCACATCTGAGAGCTCTTCCTTTGCTTTTCCACAGCTACAAGTCGCACTCTTGTGTGTATCTCCCATGTTATTTTATTCCTTCCCTGCTTTCCTGTAATCGATGCCTTTGAGACTCTGGGTTGTGGGGCAGGTAGGTGAGTGTGGCAGGCATGGCAGGCTAAGGTTTGGGGTGGGGGCTGTGTGTATGCATCTGGCTCATGTGTGTGGTGGTGCTTCTGGCTCATGATACTCTAGTCTTACTGTGTGCCTCTACGGAGCAGGCCCTTCTGACTGAGACCCTGGTGAGTGCGTGAGTGGTGCAGGAGTAACCACTTCCACAGCTTCCAGTTGTGAGGCTGGAAGCCGTCTATCTGTATGGCCATTGCTTCCTCTAGTTCTTAACGCTTGTCCTTTTTTCTTTGTTATTTGCCGTGTCATCTGGGGTGATGCTAGGAATTTTTTTAAAGTAAGCTCCATGCCCAACGTGAGGCTAGAACTCAGGACACTGAGATCAAGAGTTACATGCTCTGCTGACTGAGCCAGCCAGGGGCCTCAGGAATTTTATTTTTGTGAAGTTGTTTGTTTTGCTTGAAATCACCTGTTAACATTTTGTTAGGAAAACTTGTAACTTTTTGCTTCTTAGGAAGATTATCAACTGTTGTCTTACTCATGATACAGGCTCTTGTTCATGATGCTAACTCTGAGAAGCAGCACTCTATTTGTGGAAGAAAGTCCTTCTTGTATTCTAGTAAAGAATCTGTGTTTGTTTAAAAAAAAGGAAGCATAAAAACCTTGAGTAAGAGCATCCCCTGACTGAAATAAATTTTAGTGAATGGACCGCAGCATTTATTGTTTTTTTTAAAGTTGTTCTTCCATATTCTTAAACTATTTGATTAAAGTTGCTATATAAATGATTTCAGTGTTGATACTCCTAGTAACACAGGTGTTACTGTCTCATTATTTAAAACCTTCCTATAAATGTGTTCGTAATAAAATGCATATATACATATGACAAAATAAGGGAAGAAAATTGAATAAAGAACTATGGATACATGAATATACATAAATAGAGTTAATCGTGATGGGGAGGATTGGGATATACTGATGATTACAGTCTCATCTATTTTATATCAAGGGATTTGCATTTGGGGGGAAGGAATAAATCAAAAGTAGATGAGATTAAAGTATATTCTTAGTATATAATAATACAGGGAATGACACTGAATATGATATAGAAAATGGGACTTCTACTAAAGATCTGCTGTAATTATAAAACTGCATTGGTAGCCTCCCCAGTGGAAGATCGAGAAACTTTGTTTCAGGAGAGGTTGTGAGTTTCTGTATCTCTAGTGGTATAAAAATTTTTGATTTGAATAAAAGGGAAAAGGCATCATATTATCTTATTCAATTTTTTTGTTCGTATAGTTAATATATAATCACAGCATTTATTTGTGTGAAAGCCAAGAATTAGATTTCTGTTTTTTAACATTAATACATACGTGTGTGTGTATTTTTTTTTTTTTAAGATTTTATTTATTAGAGAGAGAGCGAAAGAGAGAGCACAAGTAGGGGCAGAGGGAGAGGCAGAGCCGACTTCCTGCTAAGCAGGGAGCCCGACGTGGGGCTCCATCCCAGGACCCTGGGATCATGACCTGGGCTGAAGGCAGATGGTTAACGGACTGAGCCACCCAGGCACCCCTTTAATATATTTTTAAAGTAATCTCTACACCTAACAGGTTCTAACTCAGGACCCCAAAATCAAGAGTTGCACACTCTACCAGCTGAGCCAGTCAGATTTCCGTCTTTTTTTTTTTTTTAAACAAGAGAAAATGAAATTTAATTTCATATGTATTGGGGAGCCCCACAGACATGAAAGTTCTTAAGTAGAATTCTTCATTTACTCTGTATGTGAATTTTGTCTTTCTGTGTAGAAAGAATCGGCATTCAGGAGGAAATAATCCAGGAGAAGGAAGAACAAGCAGATCAAGATGTGTAGCTCTGTGGCAGCCAAGTTGTGGTTTTTGACAGATCGTCGAATCAGGGAAGACTATCCCCAAAAAGAGATTTTGCGAGCATTAAAGGCCAAATGTTGTGAGGAGGAATTGGACTTTAGGGCCGTGGTGATGGATGAGGTGGTACTGACAATCGAGCAAGGAAACCTGGGTAAGTCTGTACTAAGTGATTTAATGGATTTTTTCTTAGAATGTTTTGAATCCACATTTTTTAGGAATAGTCTGGCGGAAAGAATTGTTATTAGCTTATTATGAAGTATCATCTAATTTTAAAATCTAGCATATGTTTGTTTTGTTTTTTTTAAGATTTTATTTGACAGCACAGCCACTTAACCAACTCAGCCACCCAGTATTTTGGTGCCCCAAAATCTATATGTTATGGAAGAAATGGAAACAACAGTATTTATTGGACCTCTTATTTTATTATGTAGAAAATAGTTGGGAGAGAAATTAAAGATGATCTAATTTTTTCCCCATTATTGCTATCTTCTAATTTTAAAAGACCTAAGAACACCTAGGGTGCTCATAAGAGAATTCTTACTTCGTGGGGATCCTATTAATAAATGCACCAAATTCCACATGTGATTCTTCTTTTTTCTTTATAAAATATTTTAGTATAAAATAAATATAATTTTATTCTTTTTACTAGATAGAAGTACCCTAATGATTTTACTCAATTGGTGATAGGTCTGGTATTTTTAATATTTCACATCTGTTTTAGGGTTATAAGGGAAAATATCTTAGAAATATAGAAATTCTTTAGAACTGACTTAGGAGTCTTTACATCTTTGTAAAGTTACGACTTGTTACGGCTAAATTGGTCATTTCTGTTAGGGAGCATTATATGTTGGCATATAGATGGCATTTTTAATTAACTTTCAGAAGATACTTCATAGTTTACTGGTAGTATTGGATTAGGGTATATGACAAACACTTAAAATAGATTCTACATTACTTGCTTTGTGTCTGCAATCACAATGTATTTTAATTTTCTCATCAGTGAAATGGAGAGAGATGGTTAGTGTGAGAATTAATACTATTCAGTATACAAATCATTCATACACTAGTTAATAGATCTAGAATCTTACTTGATTAATAACATGATACTGTAGTTTAAGTAGATAGAATCTCTTAGCAGTTACTCTTTACTCTGCCTTTTTTTTTTTCTTTTTTTTTAAAAGATTTTTTTTTTATTTATTTGGCAGAGATAGCCAGCAAGAGAGGAAACACAAGCAGGGAGAGTGGGAGAGGAAGAAGCAGGCTCATAGCGGAGGAGCCCGATGTGGGACTCGATCCCGGAATGCCGGGAGCCGAAGGCAGACGCCTAACGACTGCGCTACCCAGGCGTCCCTTTACTCTGCCTTCTTGACATTTAATTCATTCTCATTACCTTTCAACAGTTGTTTTTTTGTCAAAGGATTTTTAATATGTAAATTAATTTACATCAAAGACTTAGTAGATAGAAAACAGAATGATACTCATTTTAGTATAAATGATCCTCGTTGCTAATTTAGGGTCAGAAGTTACTGTTGCTGTAGAAATAACTTTAGAACTGAACTGTTTATAGATTGTTTCACTTGAGTGTATAAGTAGTTACTACCTTTATAGGAAAGATGCACAGTGTATTTTTTCAGTCAAGCTTTCTTTTTTTAATATACACACCTAGGTCTAGCACTTAAGTTACTCCAATTCCAAAGATTTGGAATAGAGCCTGTTCCATTCTTTCATAAGTATAATTTAAGTCCTTACTATGTGCTAGTTAATTGGTATGGTGAGCAAAATGAGACCTGCTAAGATTAACATTAACATTAATCAAGTGATCACACAAATAAGTGTAAAATTGTTATAACTTTGGTAAATTATAAAAAGAATGGATGTCACTTTGCACCGCACTCCCCTGCACTGCACCTATGGTAGATACTCCTGATCAAATAAATTAAAATCCCGAGTCTAGGGCAACCGGGTGGCTCAGTTGGTTAAGCATCTGAATCTTAATTTCAGGTCAGGTCATGATCATAGGGTCCTGGGATCCAGTGCCTTTGGACTCTGTGCCTGGAGAGGAGTCTGCTTGAGATTCTCTCCCTCTGCCTCTCCCCCTGCTTATGCGCATGTGCCCTCTCTTTTTCTAATATAAGGACATATTTTCTCTAAAATAAATAAATCTATCACATGCTTTTACAATTCACAGCTTTTCAACGTAAGTGCATGTGCATTTTGAGATTAGAGTCAAATTTGGACTCTGTATTGTGTTAGGAGCCATGCTCTTGAAGTATGTGTGAGAAGAGGCTTAAAGGTCTGTGTGGTACATAGCTCACTAAATACCACTTAAATAGGCTTATGGTGTATGCTTCTGTGTTTTATTTATTTATTTTTAAAAAGGTTTTATTTATTCATTTGACAGCACAAGCAAGGGGAGCAGCAGACAGAGGGAGAGATGTTACAATGTTTTAAAGTTTGGAAAACCAGAGGCTGCATAAACACATACTGGCAAGGATATAGAGAAATTGGAGCTCTCCTGCATTGCTAAAGGGAATGTAAAATGGTGCAGTCTCTTTGGGAAAAAGTGTGGCTGTTCTCTAAAGGTTAAATGTAGAATTACCATAGAATCCATCCCACTCCTGCATACATACCTAAGAAGAATGACAGCATATGTTTGGGAGTGTTTAAGATGGGTTGGTGTTAATTGTTCTTCAAATGTTTGGTAGAATTCACCAGTGAAAACATCTGGTGCTCCGTTTTTCCTTGTTTGGAGATTTTGGATTACTGGCTCAATATGTCTGTTCTGATTTTTTATTTCTTTATGATTCAGTCTTACTAGGTTGTATGTTGCTAGGAATTTATCCATTTTTTCTTGGTTATCCAATTTGTTGGCATATAATTTTTCATAGTTGTCTCCTACAGTCTCGTTTTATTTCTGTGATGTCCATTGTAACATCTCCTTTCATTTCTAATTTTTGTTATTTAAGGCTTCTCTTTTTTTACTTAGCCTAGCTAAAGGTTTGTCAGTTTGTTGATCTTTCCAAAAGTTAGTGTTGATTTTTTTTTTCTGTTTTTCTCTTCTCTATTTCGGTTATTTGTGTTCTGTTCTTTATTATTTTTCTTTTTCTGTCAACTGTGGGTTTAGTTTGTTCTTTTTTCCTCTTGTTTATGGTGTAAGATTAGGTTGTTGATTTGAGATTTTTCTTTTTAATGTGCATTTTTTAAATGGGCGTGTTTATAGCTGTACACTTCCCTCATACTGCTTTCACTACATCTCATAAGTTTTGGTATGTTGTGTTTTGCTTTCGTCTTTTTTTTCTCATTTCCCTTGTGACTTCTTTTGTTTTACTTGTTTTAAGTGTATTATTTAGGGACGTCTGGGTGTCTTAGTCCGTTAAGTGTCCGACTTTTGGTTTCAGCCCAGGTCCTCTGATCTTAAGGGTCTTGAGATTGAACCCTGCGTTGGGCTCAGCGCTGGGCATGGAGCCTGCATAAGATTCTCTTCTCCTCCCTCTGCCCTTCCCCATTCCCTTAAAAAAAAAAAAGGCGTGTTATTTAATTTCCAGATATTTGTGAATTGTTTCCTTAGTTATTCATTTCTAGTTTCATTCCACTGAAACTAGAAAAGATGCTTGGTATGATATCAGTATTCTTAAATTTGTTGAGATTTGTTTTGTGGCTTAAGATGTGATGTATCCCAGAGAAAATTCCGTTTGTCCTTGAAGAATGAGGATTGTGTCTTTTAGAATTGTTTTTAATATGTTAGGTCCAGTTGATCTGTAGTGTTTTCCAGTTATTTTGTTTCTTTATTAGATTTTCTTTTCTTCTTTTTTTAAAGATTATTTATTTATTTATTTGACAGAGATAGACAGCCAGCAAGAGAGGGAACACAAGCAGGGGGAGTGGGAGAGGAAGAAGCAGGCTCCCAGCGGAGGAGCCCAATGTGGGACTTGATCCCGGAACGCCGGGATCACGCCCTGAGCTGAAGGCAGACGCTTAACAACTGAGCCACCCAGGCGCCCCCATTCTTTTTTTAAAAAAAGATTTTATTTGTTTATTTGACACACACAGAGGCAGTGAGAGAGAGAACGCAAGCAGGGGAAGTGGGAGAGGGAGAAGCAGGCTTCCTGCCAAGCAGGGAGTCCGATGTGGGGCTTGATCCCAGAATGCTGGGACCTGAGCTGAAGGCAGACGCTTAATGACTGAGCCACCCAGGCGCCCCTCCTTATTAGATCTTCTGTGTTTGCTCCATGCATTATTAAAAGTAGGGTACTTGAATTTTTCATCATTTATTGTTAGTGTCCATTTATCTCTTTGGTCTCTCACTGTTTGTTTCATACATGTGGGTGCTCTATTGGGTGCCTGCATATTTATAATTGTTATAGCTTCCCAGTGAATTAACTCTTCCATCATAATGATGATGATTATCTCTTGTGACAGTTTTTCTCTTATAGACTATTTTGTCTCAGTTACTAGGGCCACTTCTACTCTCTTTTGGTAATCGTTTGCATGGAGTATCTTTTCTCAGCCTTTCACTTTCAGCCTTTGAGTGTCCTTACATCTAAAATGAGTCTCTTGTTGATAGCATACAGTTGAGCATCGTTTTTTGGTCCATTTTGTCTGTCTGTATCTTTAAAAAAATTTTTTTTAAGAAACAGACGTGGGGTGGGGTAGAGGGAGAGAGTCTCCAGCAGACTCCCCACTGAGGGCAGAGAGGGACACAGAGCTCAGTTTCATGACCTATGAGACAACAACCTCAGCCAAAACCAAGAGTTGGACGCTTAACCAACTGAGCCACCCAGGCACCCCCTTCCATTTACTTTTAATGTGATTACTGAAAAAGCAAGACTTTTCCATTTTAATGTTTTCTGTATATCTTATACCTATTTTGTCTCTTTTACTCTCTTGTTACCTTCGTGTTTTGTTAATTGGTTGTAGTGGCATGCTTTAGTTCCTTATTTACTTGTATGTATCTTCTATAGGTATTTTATTTATCATTACTCTGAAGATTACATAGTACATTGTATAGGTTTTTTTTTTAATTTAAAAAATTTTTTTTAAAAAGATTTTATTTATTTATTTGACAGAGATAGAGACAGCCAGCAAGAGAGGGAACACAAGTAGGGGGAGTGGGAGAGGGAAGAAGCAGGCACATAGCAGAGGAGCCTGATGTGGGGCTCGATCCTATAACGCCGGGATCACGCCCTGAGCTGAAGGCAGACGCTTAACCGCTGTGCCACACAGGCGCCCCATTACATTGTATAGTTTTAATCTATTTTAGGTGATAAATTAAATTTATTCATATATAAATTCTACCCCTATAAACTTTCCCTTATTTTATGTTAATAATATCACAAATTACATCTTATGTTTTGTATCCATTGATAGTTTCATAGGGATAGTTATTTTGTATGCTTTTAACTTTCTTATTTTTTTAAAGTAAGCTCTAGCCTCAGTAGGGTCTTGAACTCAGGGCCCTAAGATCAAGAGTTGCATGCTATTCCAAGTGAGCCAGCCAGGTGACCCTGTATACTTGTAACTTTAAATGCTGTACCAGCAATAACACTGATTTATGTGCTACCATTAGAGTATTTTAGGATTCTGTATGTATTTATATATTTACCTTTACCCAAGAGCTTTATTTTTTTATGCTTTTGTGTTGCCTTCTACCATTCTTTTTTTTTTTAAGATTTTATTTTTAAGTAATCTCTGCTCACAGCGAGGCCTCGAACTGTTAACCCTGGGATAAAGAGTCACTCACTCCACTGACTGAGCCAGCCAGGAGCCCCTGCCTTGTAGCACTTTCATTTCAACTTGGACTCTATAGCATTTCTTGTTAGGCCAGAAAGTGATGAACTCCTCAGCTTTTCTTTCTTTTTTTTCTTTTTTAAAGATTTATTTATTTATTTATTCGACAGAGATAGAGACAGCCAGCGAGAGAGGGAACACAAGCAGGGGAGTGGGAGAGGAAGAAGCAGGCTCAGTGCGGAAGAGCCTGATGTGGGGCTCGATCCCATGACGCTGGGATCACGCCCTGAGCCGAAGGCAGATGCTTAACCGCTGTGCCACCCAGGCGCCCCACTCCTCAGCTTTTATTTATCTGAGAAAATCCTTTATTTCTCCTTAATTTTTGAAGGACAGTTTTGCTAGGTATATTGTCTTGATTGTTACTTTTTCTGTTTCTGCACTTTGAATGTGTCATTCTACTATTTTGTGATTTCTGTTGGAAAATTTTGATAATGTTATGAAAGCTCCTTTGTTTATGATAAATTGCTTTCCTCTTTCTGATTTATAGATTTTTTTGTCTTTGCCTTTTTTTAAAAAAAAGATTTATTAGAGAGGGAGAGAGAGCGTACTCGCATACAGGGGGAAGGGCAAAGGCAGAGGGAGAGGGAGACAGAGTCTTGAGTAGACTCTGTACTGAGTTCAGAGCCTGGTGTGGGGCTCAATCTCACGACCCTGATATCAGGACCTGAGCCAAAACAAAGAGTCAGACACTTGGCTGCGCCAGGCAGGTGTCCCTGTCTTTGACTATTTAGTTTGATTTTGTGTCTTAGTGTGAGTCTCTTTAGGTTCATCCTATTTAGAATTTTTTGAGCTGTTTGACTTTGGATATCCATTTCTTTTCCCAGACTGGGAAAATTTTCAGTCATTTGTCAAACTCTCTGCTTCTTTGTCTCTCTTCCTTCTGGGACTGCCATAATAATCAATATTGGTCGGCTTGAGGGGTTGCCTGGGTGGCTCAGTCAGTTAAGTGTCAGACTCTTGATTTTGGCTAAGGTCATGATCTCAGGGTTGTGAGATCAAGTCCTGTATCTCGCTCCACGCTGGGCATGGAGCCTGCTTAAGATTCCCTCTGTCCCCACCCCCCACCAAAATTAAGAGGTTGGTGGAAGTTGTCTATACAAAAGGCAGTCCATAAAGATTGAAAATGGTGGGTTTTTTTTTTTTTTCAAATGCCCAAATACCAACAAAAAATAACAAGGCATAGAGAGAAACAAGGAAACATGGTCTAGAGAACCAAAATAAATCTTCAGAAATGACCCTAAGGAAACAAAGATCTAGTACACTTGAAACTAATGGAACATTATGTATTAACTATACTTCACTGAAAAAAATATTTTTAAGGACGCCTATGTGGCTTAGTCAGTTGGGCATCAGACTCTTGATTTTGGCTCAGGGTCGTGAGATCGAGACTTGGGTCATGCTCCTTGCTCAGCAGGGAGTCTGCTTGAGATTCTCTCCCTCTCCCCCTCCTCTCTCTCAATTGCTCTCTCTCTCTAAAATAAATAAATAAATAAATCTTGGGGCGCCTGGGTGGCTCAGTCGTTAAGCCTCTGCCTTCGGCTCAGGGCGTGATCCCAGGGTCCTGGGATTGAGCCCCACATCAGGCTCCTCTGCTGGGAGCCTGCTTCTTCCTCTCTCACTCCCCCTGCTTGTGTTCCCTCTCTCGCTGGCTGTCTCTCTTTCTGTCAAATAAATAAATTCTTAAATAAATAAAATAAAATAAAATAAATATTAAAAAAAAAAAACCTCTGCTCCTTTATAGCTTTGTTCTTCATTTGTATGTTGATGTCACAAAATTATATCTTTATACATTTTGTGTCAAAAAACATAATCTTTTGAAAATGCACTAGTCTCCTAGGTTATGTAGAAAACAAGAATTGGAGTTAAAAACCAGTTACAGTAATACTTGCTTTTACACTACTGACTTTAATTATTTCTTTAAATGTTTTAGTCTCCATTGTCATGTAGAAAACAAAAACTGCTGTTACAGACTGTTGTTAAAATACTACTAGCTTTTCTAATTGCTCATGTATTTACCTCTATTGAGGTCTGTATTTCTCTGATTTTGAGTTACTGTCTAGTGTCCTTTCATTTCACCTTGGCAGTACTCCTTTGAATGTTTTTTGCATAACAGGTCTAGTTTTTCTCTTTTTCTTTTTTTCTGGCAATGCCTTAATTTCTCCTTCATATTTGAAGGACAGTTTTGTTGGATATAAGATTTTCGATTGATAGTTTTTTATTTTTAGCACTTTGAATATATTGGCCCTGGTCTTCTGGCCTCCAATGTTTCTTTTCTTTTTTTTTTTTTTTTAATTTTTTAAAAGATTTTATTTATTTTTTTTGACAGAGAGACAGCCAGCGAGAGAGGGAACATAAGCAGGGGGAGTGGGAGAGGAAGAAGCAGGCTCACAGCAGAGGAGCCTGATGTGGGGCTCGATCCCACAACGCTGGGATCACGCCCTGAGCCGAAGGCAGACGCCTAACCGCTGTGCCACCGAGGCGCCCCAATGTTTCTGATGAGAAATCTGCCAGTAATTTTATTGAGGATCCCTAGTATGTGACGATTGGCTTCTCTCTTGCTTCATTCAATATTCTCTTTTTGTCTTGGGTTTTAAAAGTTTGATTAGAATGATAGCATGAGTCTGAGTTCATCTTACTTGGAGATCATTGGGCTATTTGTTTATATTCATGTCTTTTATCAAATTCTTGAAGTTTTCAGCCATTGTTTCCTCTTTGCCCCTTTCTTTCCCACCCACCTCCCATCCCTTGCCCTCTGTGGTTATCTCCCTTACTTCCAGACTCCTACAATACAAATGGCTCTTCAAGTTTAGTCATTTTTTTCTGTCTGCTCAGATATGCCTTTGAATCTCTCTAGTGAATTTTTCATTTTTGTTATTGGACTTTTCATTTTCAGTCTACAATTACTCTTTGGTGTCTATGTTTTTGTTAATTGTTTTGTTTTTTGTTTTTGGGTTGTGTTTTTTTTTTTGTCTTCATTTTTCCATTTTTTTCACCCATGGGTTTCCTGATTTTCTTCTCATTTCTTTAGTTCTTTTATCATTTTCAAGAAGGTTGTTTTAACTTCCTTGTCTTATGTTGATTTATTTTATTCCTTTAAACGGGCTATACTTACCTGTTTCTTTGTATGCCTTGTTTTTGTTGAATATTGCATATTTGAATCTAATAATGTGGTAACTCTGGAAATCAGATTCCCCTCCTACTCCAGGGTTTGTGTTTTTTGTTTACTGTTTCTGTTTTTTTGATTGTTGCAAGCATGTCCTGAAGATTAGCCTGGGCTGTAAATTGAATGTCTTCTCAGGACTTTCCTAAACCTTTTCCTTAGTTATGCACAGTCAGTTTGTAATTTTTCCCATATATGCAATTGTTTTTTCACATCCTAGTCTTTCATGTCTGGCTCCTGAAAGGGGAAAATGACAAGGCATAGGGGAGCAGAGAGGATATTTGAAGAAATAAATCCCCTGGAAGTCACTTCATCTGAAAGTGGAGGGACTTAATAATAATGGGTGGGGGTAGTACAACAATAATGGCTTCTGGCCTTTGTTTGCAACTCTGTGATCAGAAGCTGCAACCAGCCATCAGAGGAGAGAGGTCTCTAATATTTGAAGGGCAGGGTCTTTTTAGTGAACCCTGGCTCCTGCAAGGTATGTCATTTTCCCCAGGAAAAGGTGCATAGTGCACCTTAGGGCCGGGGGATGGATAGTGCTACTGTGCTAAGAGCTGAAATTGACCAAAATTCATTGCATTTTACCATTCTAGTCATTTCCTGAAAGTTGCAATCCCTCAACAGGCAGGACCTCTAAAACAGTCATATTTGACAGATATTGCTAGTGCAGTAAATGTCTAGGTGTGGTACACTGATTCCTGGTGCACCCTACTCCACCACCTTCCCAGAATCGTCTCTGTTGTCATTTTTTTTTTTTTAAGATTTTATTTATTTATTCGACAGAGATAGAGACAGCCAGTGAGAGAGGGAACACAAGCAGGGGGAGTGGGAGAGGAAGAAGCAGGCTCAAAGCAGAGGAGCCTGATGTGGGGCTCGATCCCATAACGCTGGGATCATGCCCTGAGCCGAAGGCAGACGCTTAACCGCTGTGCCACCCAGGCGCCCCTGTTGTCATTTTTTAAAAAAGTTTATTAGAGAAGAGAGAGAGAGAGCGTGCATGCGCACCAGCATGTGAGTGGGGGGAGAGGGAGAAGCAGACTCCCTGCTGAGCAGTGACCCCCCCACACACACAATGTGGGGCTCCATGTGAGGCTCAGTTTCAGGACCCTTGGATCATGACCTGAGCCAAAGGCAGACGCTTGAGTGAGCCACCCAGGCTCCCTTCTCTTGTCATTTTTTATTGCCCTTTTCTTTTTCTTTTTGTTGAGTTGTTTTGTATTTTATTTTGGGAATAAATCTCTTACTAGATACACATGTATTGCGAATATCTTTTTCCACTCCATGGCTTGCCTTTTTCACTCTGTTAATGGAATCTTTTGGTGGGTGGAAGTACCTAATTTTAACTAGGTACAGTTTATATTTCTTTTTATTTTTAAAGATTTTTTTTATTTGAGAGAGAGGGAAAACACGAGTGGGGGAGGGGCAGAGGAGAGGAAGAGTCCCTGCCATGGGACTCAATTCCAGGACCCTGAGATCATGGCCTGAGCCCAGGGCAGGTGCTTAACCGACTGAGCCACCCAGGTGCCCTATATTTATTTTTTTTGGTGAGTGCTTTTTGTGTCCTAGTTAGGAAATACTTAATGCACCCAAGAATTCCTTTGAGATGCATACTGAAATATTTACTTGATAAAATATGACATTATTAAGTGAAATTATGAAGTTGGAGAAAAGGGCGTGTAGGGGTATGGTACCATTTTCTAGAGGGAGAGTTCTGTGTAATTATAACCTTTGCTGGGACCCTGTGATTTTATACTTTACCCATGAAGACCTTTGTTTTCTTTGTTTTCTTCGTTAGGAAGAGATGGCAACAACTCAATTTATATTCTCCAGAACTTATTTCATACCTGAAACAATCTGTAATCTCCTTTTCACACGTTGTCTCTGGAAAGATGTTGAGTCTGGAAATTTGAGTCTAGTTTTTTCTTATTTTTAGAAATGGTTTTGTAAGAAAAAATCAGTTTGCTTTTACATGTACTGTGTTACTTTGGTGTTTGGTTTAATTTCTCGATTTATAAATTACCTCATTTTAATATAGGTATATACTTTGTTGCTGCTGCCCATGCCCTGCCCACCCCCCTTAATGTTACAGTACTCATGAAGTTCATGCAGTTACCGTATGAGACCTCAGTTGGTCCTAATTTATTGGGCTAATCCTCACTCTTTGGCATTTTTTCCCCATTGTTGCTTTAGTAGATAAACCTATCCCCAAATAACAGTTATTTCATATAATTGAAACATTTTAATTTATTCTCAACATTTTCCTTAAATATTCCCCTGGAAGTTTCCTCTTAGTTAATTGCTAAGGAAAGAGAAAGGAATAGTTTGAGAGTAGTACTATATTCAAAGCATAGCACTAGGCACATATATCTGGTTTTTTCTCTTTTTAAAAATACTAATAGCTTTATATTTTTACTAATTGTAAAGTGACACAAACAGTACTGAAATATAAAATTAAAAAATATCATTTGATATTTTTACCATCCATAGATCACTGCTAAACATACACATAAATGAATTATACATACTGTTCTTTAAATTTTTTTTTTTACTTATCAGTGATTATCACCTGTGTGCCAAGATATTAGGTATTGGAGATAACAGAGTTTAGCAAAATAGCTCTGTTCTAACTGCTTCATGGCCTCTTTAAGGTAAGTGGGAGACATAGACACTATACAAAACCCAAAGAAATAATTACAGACTAAGTGGTATAAAAGAAAAGTAAAGTGTGATATGGGAATCAGATGGAATCAGTAGAATCAAATGGGATCAATGGAATCTACTTTATTTTTAATTTTTTTTTTTTAAGATTTTATTTATTTATTTAACACAGATAGAGACAGCCAGCGAGAGAGGGAACACAAGCAGGGGGAGTGGGAGAAGAAGAAGCAGGCTCACAGCGGAGGAGCCTGATGTGGGGCTCGATCCCATAACGCCGGGATCACGCCCTGAGCCAAAGGCAGACGCTTAACCGCTGTGCCACCCAGGCGCCCCTAATTTTTTTTTTTTTAAGTAATCTGTACATCCATCATGGGGCTTGAATCCACGACCCAGAGATCAAGAGTCACATGCTCTACCAGCTAAGCCAGCCAGATTCCCCCAATGAAATCTAATTTAGATTGAAATGTTAGAAAAGGGGGCGCCTGGGTGGCACAGCGGTTAAGTGTCTGCCTTCGGCTCAGGGCGTGATCCCGGCGTTAGGGGATCGAGCCCCACATCAGGCTCCTCTGCTATGAGCCTGCTTCTTCCTCTCCCACTCCCCCTGCTTGTGTTCCCTCTCTCGCTGGCTGTCTCTCTCTCTCTGTCAAATAAATAAATAAATAAAATCTTTAAAAAAAAAAAAAAGAAATGTTAGAAAAGGTCTCTTTGAGGAAGTAACACTAAAACCTGAAGGACGAGTAGGTATTATACAGGGGTACAGTGAGAGGAAGACTATATGCGTTGCTCTTAGGTAGTTCTAGAAGAGGAATCACTGTTTGTTGCCAGACTGTCCTCCAGGAAGTTTGTACTACTGTGTCCTTTTCCAATATCCTCTCCAGTGTGTGGATTGTTTGCATTTTAAATGTTAGACAACGAATGGCCCTGGTTGAGTCACTTTTCTGCTTAATCTTTTAGGAACTTGGACTGTGATTCCAAACCCAGCTGGACAGTGAGATTTACAGTTGAGTATTTCTTTAAGTCAGAAAAATGAGTATTCAGAGGAAAAAGCTTTAATGTCTTCAGTCATCAGGAAGAAATATCTTCTCTTGTTTGTGCTCAGGCCCTCTACTCCCATTATCAAAATAGTTGGGAGCTTTGGTTATGTTTAGTCTCCATGCTAAATTGGTCTGCATGTTTATTAATTCTCCAGTGAGATTCTTGAATCAAATTTTATCTTCTCTAACAGTACCAAGTGCCTATACCAGTCAGAAATCAGAGCAATTCAGAAAATTGATTACTTGGGATAGATAGGATAGAAATCAAATTAGGACTATTCCAGAATGGTAATCTAATAACCCATGATACACAGTGTTAAAATGGTGATTAAGTAATTACCTGTATTTACTTGGAACCATGGTCTTGTTGAGGATAAAGCTCAGGGTAATGATAGGTGTTGCCACAGAAAACCTTTTTAAGAAAGTATGAGGAATTTGGGAGTGGAAGACTAGAATGGCCTTTTGAAAGAATTGGAGGAATTTAAAGGAATAAATGAGTTCAAATGTCTCAATCCTTTTTTCAAGGCAAATAATAAAATCCAGGGGCTTTCTAGTATCTGGGACTATAGGTATAACTTAACCATTAGAGTATATTCTTGCTGGAGAGAGTCTTCCAGCTATCATGCCGCTTAGTAAATTAGCACAGCTAGAGATTTGGAGGGAATTCATGTGACATAAAAAAAGAGGTTGGGCTTTAGAACTAGCTAGATTTAATTGTCTTGGCTCATCTAGTTAATAAACCTTCTGCAGTTGGTCACATTGGTTGTCTGGTTTCATTTTCTTGCTGAGAAATTAAATCTGTTGGTAGGTTCTCTAACATGTAGGAGTAAAATTAAAAGGCCTACTGTATAATGTTGTGCTCAGGATTACTTTAGATGTGTATAAGATTCCCTGGTATGGTAGCTCACATATCGTAAGTGTTCAGTAAATGATGCTGTTATTAATTGGCAACAGGAAAACATAATCTTCTGTTTATGCAAAAAACTTTTTAAAAATTTAATTACTTTTTATTTTATTTTTATTTTATTTTTTTTTTAAGATTTTATTTATTTATTTGACAGAGAGACAGCCAGTGAGAGAGGGAACCCAAGCAGGGGGAGTGGGAGAGGAAGAAGCAGGCTTCCAGCAGGGCAGGGAGCCCGATGCGGGACTCGGGTCCCAGGACTCCGGGATCATGCCCTGAGCCGAAGGCAGACGCTTAACGACTGAGCCACCCAGGCGCCCCTTGAATTTATTTTTAAAGTATGCTCTACATCCCTTGTGGGACTTGAACTCACAAAACCGTAAGATCAAAAATCGCATACTCCACTGACTGAGCCAGCCAGGTGCCCCTTACACACAGTACTTTTGGTAGTTGTGAAATTGGATGATCTGATTCTTGAAGACTATTCTGTGAGAGGTACCCAAGTGACAAGTCACCAAAGAACTTAGAATAGTAGTAAGTGTAGTTACTAAACTCAGGTAAGGAATACTAATCAGAGGTCTTAGAATTCAAATTATAAAATTACATTTCTTTTACAAACACATAGCAATATACAAAGCTTATTATAAATATCAACTCATTTGATCCTCGCAATACTCCCATGAGTTTGGTACTGTTAATTGTTTCTGTTTCATAAATAAGAAAGTGAAATCCTAGATTGGTTAGATGTTTTTTACCCTAGATCTGTAAAGCTGTAAGTGGTGGAGCCAAGATTTAGAATCACGCAGTCTGTCTTCCGATCTTGGAATATGTTCATATTTCTTCTCTTTTCCTGCATATAAAGTGGTATACTATAAATACTCTCTCCTGGTTTTTTTCCTCCATTTGATTCTCTAGGATTTTTTTTTTTTAAGGATTTTATGTATTTATTTGGGGGAGAGAGAGAGGGAGCAAAAGCAGGGGAGCAGCAGGCTCCACTGAACAGAGAGCCTGATGTGGGGCTCAATCTCAGATCCCTGGGATCATGACCTGAGCCGAAGGCAGATGCTTAACCAAGTGAGCCTCCCAGGTGCCCCTGATTCTCTAGGATATCTTATGCAAATAATGTCTCCAAATTATGACAGTTTTCTTCTGCTTGATCTTAAAGGGAGTTCTGTGAGTTTATTCCAATAAATAAACCTGACACTTAACTATAGAGTTTTTTGGCAAATAACCTTTACCAAGTTAAGGAAATTCCCTTTTCTTTCTAGTGACCGAAGAAGTGGTTTAACCTTTTTATTTTTTAAATTATTAAAGATTTTATTTATTTGAAAGAGAGAGATCATGAGGCAGGGGTGGGGGTGGGTAGAGGGAGAAGCAGACTCCCCGCTGAGCAGGGAACACAACCTGAGCTGAAGGCAGTGACTGAGCCACTCAGCTGCCAGAAGTGTTTCTTTTTATTTTTATTTATTTTTTTTTTTTAAGATTTTATTTATTTATTTGACAGAGATAGAGACAGCCAGTGAGAGAGGGAACACAAGCAGGGGGAGTGGGAGGAAGAAGCAGGCTCATAGCAGAGGAGCCCGACGTGGGGCCCGATCCCACAACGCCGGGATCACGCCCTGAGCCAAAGGCAGACGCCCAACCGCTGTGCCACCCAGGCGCCCCAGAAGTGTTTCTTTTTAAACCACATACTCATCAAAACTTGTTAATGGTCAGTTTGGTTCTGGCTATTCTAGTGGGTATGAAATAGTGTCTAGTTGTGGTTTTATATCCCAACTTACTAAAAGGTTGAGTATCTTTTTTTTTTTTTTAAGATTTATTTATTTATTTAAGAGAGAGGGCGAAGGGGGGGCGCACAGAGGGAGAAAGAATCTTAAGAACACTCTGCGCTGAGCCCGAGCCCGATGCAGGGCTTGCTCTCATGACCCTGAGATGATGACCTGAGCTGAAACTAGGAGACCCTTTAACTTTCGGATTGTGCCACCCAGGCACCCCGAAGTTGAGTATCTTTTTATATATGCATTTGGGTATCCCTACTTTGAAGTCCCTATTCAAGTCTCTTGTTCATTTTGCTGTTGGGTTGCTTGTCTGATTATTTTACTTTTCTAAATGCATCATTTGTAGCTTGCTTTTTAACTTCTTAATGACGTATTAATAAAAAAGAAGAATTTACTTCTAATGTACTCTAACTTGTCTTGTTTGTGGTTGATTCTTTCTGTGCCCTGCATAAAAAATATTTTCCTAGTTGAGGTCGTGAAGATAACCTCTTACGTTAGCTCTGACTTTAAGGAGTTTTGTCATTCACATGTAGATTTACAATCCACCTGGAATTGAGATTATTTGTATGGTGATAGGTAATGGTAAAGTTTCATTTTCTTTCCATTTCAGTGTTTGGTTGTCCCAGCACCCATTACTAATGGAGACTGACATCTCCCCACTGCTCTCCAATCTTACCTTTCTAATAAATCAAGTATCTGTATATGGGTGGGTTTATTCTGCTCCTTTGCTTAATTTTGATTGTTTTCACCAGCATGACAGTGGCTTAATCACTACAGTGTTAAGATATCCAGTAAAGCAAGTCTTCTCTTTTTTTCAAGATTGTCTAGTTATTCATGTTCTTTTGCATTTATTCATAAATTTTATTTGATTTTTTAGATTTATGTTATTTATTTTAGAGAGAGTTAGTGCATGAACAGGAGGGGCAGAGTGAGAGGGAGAGACATTCTCAAGCAGAATCCACACTGAGCGCAGAACCTGACATGGGGCTCGATCTCAGGACTCTTGAGATCATGACCTGAGCAGAAACCAAGAGGTGGACACTTAACTGACTGTACCACGCAGGCACCTCTATTCATAAATTTTGTAATCAGCTTGTCAAGTTCCACAGAAATACCACTTGGAATTTTGATCAGGTTTTTATTGCATTTATAGATCAGTTTGGGAAGAAATGACTCATTCATTCTGTTGAACCTTCCTATATGCTTGTGCTCTTGGGCAGATGTTCTCTCTCATTGTCTTTAATGTTTCTAATGGTATTTTGTAATTTTATCCCCAGAGGTCTTGCACATCTTTTATTAGATGTACTTTATTCCTGTGAATTTGCTGTTGTTATAAATGATAACAACAAAATTTTTTTCATTTCTGATTCATTGCTGGTTAAATTTAATAATATATTGACAGATAACTCACTTATTTCAGTAATTTATGATAGATTGTTTTGGATTACCTGCCTTTAAAATTGTATCATTTACAAGTAATAACAGTTTTGTATTTCATTTCCAGTCCTTATATCTCACTTCCTTTTCTAACAGCACAGGGTAGGGCCTTTGGGACAATGTTGGATTAAATAGTTCTAGTGAACGTTGTAGTCTTACGAAGTCTGGGGAAAGCTTTCAACATTAAACCATTAAAAATGTTGTTGACTGTAGGATTTTTAAGATATCCTTTATCAGATTAAGGAAGTTTTCTTCTGTAAGTATGCTAAAAGATTTTTTAAAATCCTGAATGCTTGTTGAATTTTATCAAATATTCATACAGCTATTGAATAGTTATGCATATTTTTATGCTATTGCAAATTACATGATTGTTTTTTACAAGTTAAACCAACCCAAAATTTTAGAATAAACCCAGCTTGCTTGTGATTATTGTTATTTATTAGTATTATTATGGTGGGTTAATTTGTTAATGTTTGCTGAAGATTTTTACATTGATGTTCATGAATGAGATTGCCTTGTAACTTTCCTTTTGTGAACTTGTTATTGTCAGTTTCTGCTGAGTTGTGTTTGGCCTCACAAAAAGGACTGGGGAGTGTTTTTTGTTGTTTTAGAAGACAAAAGTATAGTAACATTTTAATTTTTTCCTTAAATGATGAAATTCACCTTTGAAAGCTATTTGCACCTGGAAATTTCTTTTGGAAAGGTTTTAGTTAATGGTTAATTTGTTTTAGTGATTCATTTCTTCTTGTAGTTTCGGTAAGTTGTATTTTTCTAGGAATTTTTGTACATTTTATCTAGGTTTTCAGATGTGTTATTCACAAAATCATTTATCTTTTTAATGTCTGCAGGATATTCCGTGAAGCTCCCTTTTCATTCTCAACTTTATTTGTACCTTTTTAAAAAAACTCTCAGTCTCATTAGGGACTTAAAGTGTTGGGGGGGGGCAAACTTTCAGTTTGGTTGTCTTTTCTATTGATGTTTGCTTTCTATTCCATTCATTTCTGCTCTTAAATTTTTTTCCCTTCTACTTTGAGTTTTATAGATGTTAAAATGATGTGATTTCTCTTTGGTGTTTTGAGTTTGAGTTTGCTAGTTTTTCTAAAGCAATTTATAGAGACAATTTTGTTTTAGGCAGTATAGCTTCAGACTCAGACTTGAGTTTCAGTCCCTTTTCTGCTTCTTGAAAACTGTGAGATGAGTTCAAATATGAATAAATAATAATTGAGCATTTACTATATGCCAGATAGTGCTGGGGGACATAGCTGTTAAGAAGATAGTCAGATTCCTACTCTCAGGGAATTTACTCCTTTTCTCTAGCTCTCATTTTCCTGGCTGCAAGAGGGAAGGGTGGATGACAGTGATGATTAAGTTAAGTGCCTATTATGTGCCAGGTACTTTTTCACTAATGTTAACTACCTTAATTCTCACAGCAACTCTGTAAAGGAACTACTTTTACTGTTCCCATTTTACAGATGAGGAACTTGAGACACAGAAAAGTTAAGTAACGTGCCTGAGGTTATACAGTGGGTAAGTGGTGGAACTAGGTTTGAATCAGATATGGGGTTATTGTTGACAGGCACTGCAAAGACCTTGCAGTAGATCTCACTTTCTCTTTTTGCCTTTCCTATCCCCTTACCATTATCCCCTGCTTTTTCCAGTCTAAAGGAAACGTATGAGGGTAAAAACCCTAATCTCCTGCATTCCCTATAGTTTTCTTTGGAACATTCAGTATTCAGAGAGTTTGATATAGTTCCCCTCCCTTGGTTATTAATTATTCCATAACCTTTAATTTATATTTATTTGAAATGGTATAAATACACTTAATGTATATTTATATTTATTTTTACTTAAAGCTGCATTCAGAAAGTTCTACTTATCATTAGTTGTGTAAGCTGGTATTAATTGCCAAAAGTTGGTAGAACAGATTGATATAAATATTTGTCTTCAGCCAGTAGCCACTGTTACAAAGAAGCTTGCCCTTTTTAAAGTGGACAGAGGGGGCTTTGCCTGTATCACAAGGAAGCTTTGCTGCCTCTTTCCTTCCTTCTACAGCAGTCTGTTGCTGGAAATTTTTATGGCTGGCTTCATTAACAGTGACTTGAATTATACATTTACCCATTTATCTTCTATATAGCCTTTCTTTACCATTTCAGGAAAGATTGCTATTTTATGGAGGGAACAAAATACATTAATTAGGTTAGATACAGTATTTCAGCTTTTAATTTTTAAATTGTATTAGAATAATAAAGGGAAAAGCTTCATAAAAAAGTTTTCTTGCTAAGTTAGCAAAATAGAAATATATCTGGTTTCTAATAGTGAGTTCTTGTGTGTCAAAATGTTTTTAAAAAATTATATCAGTTTGATTGGGATTGGGGACAAAAGGGGATAAAGAAACAAGTTCCCAGGTTTTATTGCTATTAACAGTTACCATTTGTGCCATCAACCTACCCTCCCCAGCAGTGTAAACTCAGAGTAATTTATAGCCACTAGCAGTTATTAAGCACTTACTGTATGGCAGTCATTTATTAAGTACTTTACATGCATTCCCTCCCCCCCCCCCCCCCNCCCCCCCCCCCCCGCCCCGTGTCATCCTCTTTAAAAACTCTAATGTGAGGCTAGGGTTTTATTCCAAGGTTCAGAGTATCTTAAAGTGGGTTTTCAGCAAATGTTTTTGAACAAATAAAAGAAGGAATGTATAAATAGAAGAATTCCTTAAAGGTATTTTCTTTTTATCAATTTCAGGAAGTATTTCTCCTAAGATAATTTTCTTAAAACTATCTGTGGAAATGCTGAAGAGAATGTACTCAAACCTGCAGAGCTTAAATGTTGGGATTTATAAAATTTAAGGAGATGAAGAATTTTTTTTTTTTGAGAGATGAATTAATTCAGCTAGTGACATCACATTTCTGTATAATTGGTGTCTTAGCTTTTTCTGCCAACTTTTGGTATACAGTTGGTTGTCTTCATCTCAGATTCTTTATTTGTTAAAGATACTTGGAAAAGAAGCTAACCAGTCACTACCTTCAATAAAGATGCTTTTATAAAATGGACAGTGATAATCTGATTGCTCGTTTACCTGCTTTTGGTTTCCCTCTTCTTCCTTTTCTTTAAAACATTTCTTCAATTTATTTAAGCCAAAAAAACCAAAAAACAACAAAAAAAAACCCCACCAAACGAACAGCACCCATTTTCTCTCTCTCTTTTTTAAAACACATGACTGTCAGCTGCAGTGCAGCAGTGCACAGTGATAATGAGGTAGACTGTTGTAGTAGTCTTCCTTTTGTTTCTTTCTGTGCCACTGATGAGGGACCTGGAAAGGAATTTTATTGGTTCCTCCTCATTCCCAAAAGGGCTAGCCTTTGAAGAAAATAATTTTGTCTCTATGTAGGATTACTAGCTAAGATGTGGAAACAAATGGAGGGCAAAAGAATTGCTGAGGAGGGTTAAAGAAGTATATTTTGATAGGAAACTCAAAATATATCTTCTTAGGAAGCAACTAAGCACATAGGAAAGGCATCATCTATATTCTTAGAAGAATGGGTTCTTAATAGTATTCTTGTTTTCAGTGTTTGAGAATTAGTAGCTGTTTCAATACTTACCCAATCTTAATAAAGACTTTTTGGTGTCTTCTATTACTCTTGAGAATTATCTGTCCTTTGGTACTATAAATACCCATTATCCAATTTTCCTCTTCAGAATTTAGGTAATTACTTCTCCTACTTCATTTTGATTAGTTTGGAACCTGGTAAGGGAAACAAACCAGTAATTAAAAAAAGCTTAAGAGGACATTTCTGACGTGTTAGATATTCATGAAGACAGATTTGCAATTTGAATTTAATGGTAGGCATTAGTTCTGTATGACCAATTGGAAAATAGTTTTAATGACCTGAGTATCATAAAATGTTCATAATTATTTTGTCCTTTTTTTTTTCGTAATACGACTCTTGAGATTTTAAAATGTGGGAAATACCACTTTTTGGTGGTAAATTTTCAGTAGTTTTGTCAGTTAAGTTATGGATCAGTTTCCTGGACTATTGACCCAAACAACTAAATTTTGTTATGTGAATTTAGCTGGGAATATGGAGCTCAAAGTTGTTAATCTTTTATACTGCCAACTTGCTTTTTCTAGCTAGAACTCACTGGCTGAGAAACATTTCGGGTCCTAGATTTGGTTCTGATTACCTTTAGCAAGCTCTTGATGCCTAGATGGAGTGTTCAGTAGTAACCTTTTGTTCTTTTATGTCTCTCCTAGTACATGTAAATATTATATACATTACACACAGCTTTTTGAGAAAGTTGTTCGCCTTTCGCAACAAGTGGCCTTCATGTTACCTTTAGATGCTTCAATATCTGTAGCCAAAAATAAAAGAACACTGTCCCATATAAATTAATACCATTAGCACACCTTAAGGAATGAATAACTCTTCAATGGCATCTGATACTTCAGAGTCAAATATTCATAGTTGAATCTAAAGTATCGTTCAGTTATTCTTTTCAGATCAGGCTCTGTAAGGGTTCGTATAAGGGTATTTGGATGTAATATCTTAGTCTTTCTAACTCTAGAACAATTTTCCCATCTTTTTAATCAGTGACATCACCTTTTTGAAATAATCAGAACAATTATCTTTAATGTCTCATTCTGGGTTTGTCTAATAGTTTCCTTGTGTCTGCCTTCTGAAGTTTCCTGTGAATTGACATGATGAGATACAGGTTATGCATTTTGAGCAAAAAATTACTGACTTGGTGATAGTAGATACTTCATAGTGCATTCAACCAGGAGGCACAAAATGCCAGTCTGTGCCACTGGTAGTGATGTTAAGTTTGATTCCTGAGTAGTAATGTCTATATGGTCTGTCTGTTGCAAAAACCTATTTTTTCTTTTTGTCTGGCAAATCTCTGATATTTTGGCACATGTATCCCATCAACCTTTTCTTAATGCTTTTAACATCTTTGATGATGATCTTTGCCTGATACACTTAACTGCGTTGGGGTTTACAAAATGGTTATTTTTCAAATTTTGTTATTCTGTGTTAATTGACATTCATCTCCAAAGAAGTGCTTTTCCTACCTTTTCCTGGTGAACTGTAGTTCCTGCTGAACTGGTGGGATAAATGTAATTTTTCCTTATTTACTGGTTTTTAGAATAAGGAGTTATATATAGTAGTCCCTTCAGTAATAGCAAATGAGACTTTTTGGGGGGGTTGTCCTTTCTCTATAATTATTATGAGTTCATGAACTTTTTTTGCAATTAGAATGTTATGAGTTGGGGCGCCTGAGTGGCTCAGTTGGTTAAGCCTCTAACTTTGGTTCAGGTCATGATCCCATGGTCCTGGAATCAGGCTCTTCCCTCAGTGGGGAGTCTACTTCTCCCTCTGCCCCTCCCCCGCTCACTCCGCTCTCTCTCAAATAAATAAAATCTAAAAACAAAACAAAAAAATCCAAAATCTTGACCTTTTTGATGGTCAAATCATCTAAAATTTGCCTAGTTTTGAACCCCTCTAGACTGTCACCTGTGTTTTAGGGACACATCTCCTTTAGTCTTGGGGTGCTTCCTTGATATCTGGCACAGATTGTGTGGGTTTTTAATTGTGTACAAATAGTACCTCCACTTGAAACTTTCAGTTAAAATTCTGACAGTTCTTTTTTTTCTTTTTGAAGATAAAATGTTCGGAGCCACAATAAATAAACGAATGAAATTCTTACAATTCTGTAAGCTCTAAATATCTCAGATATCCTGAAGAATCCTCTGGAACTCTAGGAGGTGGGAAAAAAAATGTCAGTCAGCAAGAACATGTTTCTTGTTTCCTGAGGACAAAAACACTAGCTCCCCCTCCCCCCCCCGAAAAAAAACGCACTAGTACTTCTTAATGGTGTAGCCAAATTCTGCTCTCAAAAAGCACAGGCTTACAGTAGGGCTACGGAAGAGATTCTCCACTTAATTATTGGCAAGGAGATTGTTAATATCCCAAAGGAATCTTTCAGCTTGGAGAATAATCAGCCCATAGCACCTTCTCACTCTGCCTTAACAACAGCAGTAAGCTTTTAATACATATAGATTTTTTAAGCATTTAATTTTATTTTTCATCATAAGTGTATTTTTAATGTCCATCACCTTTTTTCCCCCATCCCCCACCCTGCCCACCCCTCTGGTAACAATCAGTTTGTTCTCCGTAGTTAAGTCTCTGTTTCTCTTTTTTCCCTTTGCTCATTTGTTTTGTTTCTTAAATTCCACATATGAGTAAGATCATATGGTCTTTCTTTCTCTGACTTATTTCACTTAGCATAATACTCTATAGCTCCATCTATGTCACTGTGAATGGCAAGATTTCATTGTTTTTTTATGGCTGAATAATATCCCGTTGTATACATATGCCATCTTCTTTAGCCATTCATCTATCATTGGACACTTGGGGCTGCTTTCATAGTTCAGATATTATAAATAGTGCTGCAGTAATCATAGGGGTGCGTGTATTCCTTTGAATTAGTGTTTCTGTATTTTTTTGGTAAATACCCTATACAATTCTGGATCGTAGGATGCTTCCATTTTTACCTTTCGAGGAACCTCCACATTGTTTTCCACAATGGTTGCACCAGTTTGCATTCCCAACAACAGCGCAAGGTTCTTTTTTCTCAACATCTTTGCCTACACTTGTTTCTGCCTAATATATATATTTTTAAAGTACACTCTACACCGAGCATGGAACCCAGTGCAGAGCTTGACCTCACGACCCTGCAATGAAGACCTGAGCTGAGATCAGGAGTTGGGTGCTTAACTGACTGAGCCACCCAGGTGCCCCTGTGTAATAAATTTCTTATCTCAAAAATGCAGGAATAAAAATCCCACCCCCATTGCTTTTCTAAGGTTCACTTATTATTGGCTGTAAGTTCTAAGTCTTATGACCTAACTCAGGTGTTACCTACTTCTCTCTCCTATATCAGAACTTCCATATTTAAGAGTGTCTCTCCCACTTGAATGGGTTCTTCTAAGAATAAGGACCTTATCTGCCTTATTTACCAATCTATTTATAATTTTTACAAAATAATCTGACACATAGTAATTACTTAATTACTTAATATTAAGTGAATGAATGTCTATGAGTAAGGTATTGGTTGTATGGTATATATCTCTTGTATAATTCCAGTTAACCCACTAAAAAGAGAAATAAATAAAACTTTATATGTACTGACAGAGAAAGATGTCTCCGTAATTTTTTTTAAATATTTTTTTATTATGTTAGTCACCATACACTACATCCCTGGTTTTTGATGTAAAGTTCGATGACTTATTAGTTGCATATAACACCCAGTGCACCGTGCAATACGTGCCCTCCCCACCACCCAATGTCTCCATAATTTTAAGTGATGAGAGAAAGTAACATAAAATATCTTTTTCTAAAAATAACCTAAATATATTTCTGTACTTAACAGTGGGGAAAATACATACCACTATTAATATTGAGTACCTAGGATGTTGGATGGGAGCTGAATACATCATACATTTTCGTATTTGAATGTTTTGAAACAGCATACTATTTTGTGATGCAAACAGGTTTTTAAGACTTTTTCAGTTTTTAAGTAATCTCTACACCCAACGTGGGGCTCAAACTTAAAACCCCAAGATCAAGGGTTGCATGAGTCCCAACTGAGCCTCCCAGGTGCCCCTGTTTTTGGATTTTTTTTTTTTTAAGAATAAATTTTAACCGGTGTTGAATAAAATGCAACACCTAGGTGTAAAATAATATAAGAAAACCATAAAAGAAGGCAACTTGCTTATATTTTGCTTTATCTAAAATGAACACATAAAAAATATAATTAATACAGAGTTAATTTAATTCCATTATAGTAGCATACAGTGTTATATTAATGTCAGGTGTACAATGTAGTGCTTCAATAATTCCATACATTTGATTTGCCTTTTTTTTTTTTTTTAAGATTTTATTTTTAAGTAATTTCTAGACCCAGTATGGGGCTGGAACCTACAACCCCGAGATCAGGAGTCACACGCTCTACCAACTGAGCCCTCCAGGCGCCCCAAGACTTGCTTTTTTTTTTTTTTTTAACTCAGTATTAATGTACGTGGACATTTTTTTTCTATTCTATCTCTGAACATAGAGATTATGACAGTCTTTTTTAATTTTATTAAGTAAGCTCTACACCTTATGTGGGGCTTGAACTCAATGACCTAAGATCAAGAGTCCCATGCTTTACCAACAGAGCCAGCCAGGTGCCCCATGACATTCTTTTTTAAAGGCTTTATGGTATTTCATTTTATTGACACATAACCATAATTTAACCACTACAGAAATTTTTCTCATTAAATTTTCTTTTTTCTTGTAAAGGAATATAAGAAATGTCTCTTTCCAGTGAAATCTTTTTTTTTTTTTTTTAAGATTTTATTTATTTATTTGACAGAGACAGACAGCCAGCGAGAGAGGGAACACAGGCAGGGGGAGTGGGAGAGGAAGAAGCAGGCTCCTAGCAGAGGAGCCTGATGTGGGGCTCGATCCCAGAATGCCAGGATCACGCCCTGAGCCAAAGGCAGACACTTAACGACTGAGCCACCCAGGCGCCCCTTTCCAGTGAAATCTTAACAAAATTGTACTTTTAGTTTTGTGACCCAAACTCCTAAGTATTTTGGCATGTTCCTTTTTAATGGTTTTGGCTTCATTCCTATGTATTTCAGGTCTACGGATCAATGGAGAACTAATTACTGCCTATCCCCAAGTGGTGGTAGTGAGAGTACCAACCCCTTGGGTGCAAAGTGACAGTGACATCACTGTTTTGCGCCATTTAGAGAAGATGGGATGCCGATTGATGAACCGACCTCAAGCCATCCTGAACTGTGTTAATAAGTTTTGGACTTTTCAAGAGTTGGCTGGCCATGGTGTTCCTCTGCCAGATACTTTCTCTTATGGTAAGTTCGCTAATAAGAATTTATAGCCTAATTTATAGCACTTAGAGTTTTGAAAGCCATACTAAATTAATAGGGTTATATGATACAAGGAAATTTGTGAACATGAAGGAACTTCTTATAGAAATAACTTTCAGTGTTAACAAACTGGAAACAGGAATTATAAATCCTCTGTTAAGATTTAATTCCATGACATTGGTAGAGTGGATTTAGCAAACTTCTTGTAAAGGGTCAGATAGTAAATATTTTGCACTTTCTGGACCGTAAGTTCTCTCTTGTGACCCTCAGAAATGCTGTTGTAGTGTGAAAGCTGCGATAGACCATACTTAAACAAATGAGTATAGATGTGTTCCACTAAAACTTCATTATAAAGAAAAGAAAAGACCGGGCCAAGTCCATCTTAAAGGCCTTACTTTGCCAAGGCCATGGTAAAAGATATTACGATTTGGTGACATCTCTGTTTAATGTCTGATTATCCTTACCAGCATTTCCATGATAATTCTTCATAAATTGTCTTCTTATTTTTAAGAAAATGACACACTATACTTGAGAACCAGTGCTTCCAAAACTATCTATGGTAAAGGTAAATGATCATTTTTTTTTAAAGACTGATATGCTGTGGATCAGTACTTTTATAAAGTATGATAAAAATGAGCAATGCAAGATTGCTATAGAAGCTTCCAGTGCTACTCTTTTTATATTTATCTGGTCACATATCAGTAGCAGAGAAGTCACATGAACAATGTTATGTTAGTATATTTGCTGCCTGTTCAGTTCTTTTCTTTGGAAAGGATCAAACTTACTATAAATTATTACAAGTTTCCATAAAGACAGTTCTTCAAATAAATGTTCAGTAGTATTCTTGGAGAGTTAATGAGGCTTTTTTTTTTTTTTTTGAACAGTTTATTTGTGTGAGAGAGAGCGAGAGCACACACGTGCACACCCACACATGGGGAGGAGTAGAGAGAAAGAGATAAGCAAACTCAGCACTGAGCGTGGAGCCCGGCGCAGGGCCTGATGCAGGGCTCAGTCTCATGACCCTGAGATCATAACCTGAGCCAAAATTAAGAGTCAGACAAACGTTTAATTGACTGAGTCACTCAGGTGCCCCAACCTAAATATTTTAAAGAAAGGAACTCCCCAAGTCTGTATCGCATGTCTGGATACAGTTGCTGTTTTTGGCAATTACACAAGAAGAGATGATATGAATAGTTTGAGAATTCTGTCAGATGCCTTTGGGATATTCTAGTTTATATTATGAGTCTACACTTCTGATTTCAAGAGAGTGGAAAGGAGAAAAGGGTTAAACAAATTAACAAATATTACCTATACTCTAATGTTGAAGGTTTAAAATTAAGGGACTGCATCATCTTAATTTCTCTTAAGCTGCAAATGTATGATATTGCAGTTGATTAATGAACTTTTTCCTGGTTTAATTTTTTTATATCACCATGCTGATTTTTTGACAACTATAATTCATTTTTGCTCTAATCTCGTTACTGTATCATTTGTTCTAAGCCAATACAAATAGTAAAGAATAAAACTTAACTCATGGGTACTGGGTGATTCAGTGTAGAACTCTGATTAATAATGGAGATAAGAAAAATTAGTGTGTTTCATGAGAGGGAGAGAACACACATAGCATCAACCTTGTATGAGTCTTCGAAACAGACTTATTCTGTTTCTTAATCTAAACCAGGCAATAAGTATACTGAAATAGATCTTGGTGCTTCTGTTTTTTGTATAGTGGAGGAATAAGGGATAAAAATATAAAATATTGTATAGAATTAGAAAACTGAGTTGAAAGGTACTTAATTTTTTTAAGTGAGATATTAGAATATTTATAGTTAAAGGTAGCTTTCATCCATTTTAAAAGGGGTTGTTTTAAACTGGTATTTAATTGTACTTTCAGCTTTTTAAAGTAGGCTCCATGCTGAGCGTGGGGCTTGAACTCACAACCCTGAGATCATGAGCTCAAGACCTGACCTGAGATAAAGAGTTGGATGCTTAACCACCTGAGCCACACAGGCACCCCTCAGCTTTTTTTTTTTTTTAAGATTTTGTTCATTTATTAGAGAGCAGGAGAGAGAGAGAGAGAGAGAGACCTATGAGCAGTGGGAAAAGGGAGCAGACTCCCAGCTGAGCAGGGAGCCCCATCTGGGGCTCAGTCCCAGGATCCTGGGATCATGTCCTGAGCCAAAGGCAGATAGATGCTCAACTGACTGAGCCACCCAGGTGCCCCAGGCACCCCTCAACTTTAAATTACGTTCTTTAAGAAAAACAAAATTTAGCTCTCAGTTTCTTAACCTTCTACCTCCTCTGTGTTGCTAACTTTAGTATAGATAAAACTACACAAAACACGTATGTTAGTTACTGTTCTTAATTTCTTTTTTGCTCAAACCAGGCGGTCACGAAAATTTTGCTAAAATGATTGATGAAGCAGAAGTACTGGAGTTTCCAATGGTAGTGAAGAATACACGAGGCCATAGAGGTGTGTATGAATTGTTACTGTGTACATCATTTTGAAACTACTCTTGAGAGTTGATGGGGTCATTATACAAAATACATTTTTCTTAATCTGATCAATGCTATTGTTATTTTTTTGTATTTCCTCATGGTTATTGACTAGACAGTAGTCTTATCAATTGAAATGTATAGCCTTCGAAGGACTTTGGGAGAATAATTAGAAGGAAATTGTTGGTGCATGGTACTTCAAACTTATGGAAGTCTGCTGTGCGCTGTTCACTTTGGTTAGAAGCTATTTCTTTTCATTTAGTGGTTGTCAAGGCTTAATGCCTTGACAGGGATAGTTGGATCGAGGTTCAGCTGGGGCTGTTGAATGTATTGTTTATAATTAGGTCTCCAGTATGGCAGCCAAGAAGTCTTAGGGCTCCACAGAGAGGCTCCAGTGAACACAGAAGCTGCATGACCTTCTATGAATTAGCCTCAAAAGTCATACAGAAAAGCTTCTGCTGTGTTCGTTGTTTGAAGCAGTCACAGGCACTCCTAGATTCATAGGGAAAGGATAAAGATTCCCCCTCTTCTCGGTGGGAAGAATGTCAAAGGATTTATACCCATCTTTTATTTTATTTTTTTAAAAGGATTTTATTTATTTATTTAGTTAATTAGCTAGTTACTTGAAAGAGACCCATCACAAGCAGACGTTGGGGCAGAGGGAGAGGGAGAAACAGACTCCCCTTTGAGCCAGGAGCCTGATGTAGGGCTGGATCCTAGGGATCATGACCTGTGTTGAAGGTAGATGTTTAACCAACTTAGCCACCGAGGCGCCCCATACCTGTGTTTTAAAAACAGCCATTTGTTTTGGCACAAAATTTGACAAATACAGTGATGGAATTGACTAGTGAACTCAGAAATAAAACTAGGTATGTAGTAACATACTGCTATTTTATTCTAGGCAAATATTATATATATTGTATAATAATATATGACTCGTTTTTACTTAGAAGAAAGTGTTTTGCTAATAAATGAGGCTGGCATTATTGGCTCACCTGCAGGGAATCCAAATCGTAGACCCCTACTTCATGACATATACCGAAATAAATTCTAGATTACTGTAGGAATTAAGGGGGTGGTAGGAGATTATTAACTTCATCTTTATACACATTTTTGCTTTGTTTTACTCATTATCATAATTGTTACTTTGGTTAAAAAGTAATTGATTCTGAAAGAGCAGGTTGAGACCCAAGAAGGTGCAGGTGATACATATCAACTGCTCACAGTTTGACTCACATATATTTTTTATTCTTTTTCAACCTCAGGCAAAGCGGTTTTCTTGGCTCGAGATAAACACCATTTGGCTGATCTAAGCCATCTTATTCGCCATGAAGCTCCATACCTGTTCCAGAAGTATGTTAAGGAGTCTCATGGACGGGATGTGCGTGTCATTGTTGTAGGAGGCCGTGTGGTTGGCACCATGTTACGTTGTTCAACAGATGGAAGGATGCAAAGCAACTGCTCACTAGGTAAAAACAATGCAGGTGTCTTTGTAGTATATGCAGTATTACGGCTTGTCCAGTGAGTATTCATATATAACTACAGGTCTTTTTACTTAATAAGTTGAAAAACATTATCTTTCACTTGTAACTATGATCAGTAGATTTATAATGAATATAATAAATATACTTTTGAGGTTTTTTTCTAGTAATAAAATTGGATTTCTCTGAAACATAAATTTGCTTTTACCCATGCTCAATTTATAACTCAGTTCACACTTGTATGAAATGTCTGACCAGAGTTAAAGATTCTGTCTTTGGTAGTATACTTATTTTGTGTGTAATTGGCATTCACTCAAGCTGGGTCCTAACCTGTTTTACCCATTGGTCCAAACAAGGTTACTATTTTTTATTTACTTTAATATGTATTTTCGGAGATCTCTTATTGTTGAAGTGCCTTAGAGCTTAGTCTGGGTTTTTTCTTTTCTCTGTATTTCATTTTCTTTTTTTTTTTTTAAAGATTTTATTTATTTAATTGACAGAGATAGAGACAGCCAGCGAGAGAGGGAACACAAGCAGGGGGAGGGGGAGAGGAAGAGGCAGGCTCATAGCGGAGGAGCCTGATGTGGCTCGATCCCAGAACTCCGGGATCACGCCCTGAGCTGAAGGCAGACGCTTAACCGCTGTGCCACCCAGGCGCCCCTGTGTATTTCATTTTCTTAGTCATCTGATCTGGATCGTGGCTTTAAATACTATCTGTGTTATTTTCAAATTTATATCTCCATTTTAGGCTTTCTTCCTGAACTCCCAAGTACATATAAATAACTGCCTACTCAATATCTACCAGTAGTTGTCTAACAGACATTTTAATCCTGTCCAGAAGTGAACTCCCGATACAACTTCCCCTATGAGTGTATTTCATCCCCAGTTTTCTCCTTATCATTTAATAGCAACTCTGTCTCTCCCATTTAGACCCAAATTCTTAGTCATCGAGTCTTATACCACATATCAAAACTGTCAGATTCCAGTTTCTTTATTTCTACTCTAAAAATGTATCCAAATACGACAGTTTCTCATCTCTGCCATTAATACTGTCTTATTTGGATTACTTATAGTAGCCCCTAATTGGACTTCTTGCTTCCATCCTTAACTCTCCTATAGTCTCTTTTTTTTTTTAAAGATTTTTTTTTAATTTATTTATTCGATAGAGATAGAGACAGCCAGTGAGAGAGGGAACACAAGCAGGGGTAGTGGGAGAGGAAGAAGCAGGCTCACAGCAGAGGACCCTGATGTGGGGCTCGACCCCAGAACGCTGGGATCACGCCCTGAGCGTGAAGGCAGACGCTTAACCGCTGTGCCACCCAGGCACCCCCTATAGTCTGTTTCTAACACAACAGTGATGTGATAAATCTTTTTAAAATACAAGTCAAATCAAGTCAGGCTTTGTTTAAAATCATCCAGTGGTTTGTGTTTCATTCAAATTAGAGTAGTTTATGGTCTTAGAGTAGATTAACAGGCCCTGCATGATTTGAGATACACAACCACAGGGGTAAATCTCAGAAACATAATGTTGAGAGAAAAAATGAAAGTCACGGAAGAGAATACGTGTAGTATGATTCCATTTATATGAAATTTAAATATATGCAAAAAATCAATAACAGTTTGCTGGGAATATAAATTAATATGGAGTAAACTGTAAAGAAAAACATTATTGGTAAATGTGAAATTCAGCATAGTGGCATAGAATGGGAGCACAGGGGATTTGAAAGCTAATAGTGATATAAAGCCTCTTTTGTACTCTTGAAAAATAATTTATGCCTCCTGGCATTAGTTCTTCATGTCCCATTTTACATTTTCCATCCCATCATATTATGCTTATTAGCTGCTACAGAACTGAATGGCATCTTTTCAATTCTGGGACACCTTTACCTTCTTACCTTTATACCGGAGATTTAATTAACAATTACTTTTTATACTTCAAGCAAAGAAGCTAAAAAGGTAAATTAAGTTTGTATTAAGTGATCATTTTTAAATTTTGAAGTAACTGAGGCTTACAGGAAAGTATGTAGGATAATATAAAGGATTCGATTCGTTTTTATCCATTAACCAGCTTGAGGAATAAGTTGTTAATTTAATTAAGTTCTCTGTTTACCCCCTCCCTGGTCATTGCTCCCTCTCCTCCCCAAGTTCTAAACTTGATGTTTCTCTTTCCCTTAAAAGTACTTTCAGTACTTTTTTCTTCCTAAACAAGGTATTGTTTTGTGTGTTATAAAACTTTATATAAATGTGTTATAAAACTTTATATAAATGATTTATATAACAAGGTATTGTTTTGTGTGTTATAAAACTTTATATAAATGTTTTACTTTTTTTCACTTAGCTTCATTTTTGAGATTCATCTATGTCAACATGGTAGCAGTAGTTGACTAATTTTCCCTGCTGCATAATTTTACCTGTTGACTGCTCCAATTTGGGCCTTTTGCAAGCAGTGTTGCTATGAAAATTCTTTTGTATCCTTCGATACAGGCCCAGGAGTGTTTCTAGGTTGGCCCATTCACTCAGAAGTGGGATTTCTGTTTCCTAGTGAGTTATATAACTTCACCTTTACTCGATATTACCAAATGAGTGTCCAAAATCATATAATGTTTCTTTCTAAGTGCCACCTTCTTGCCAACTTGTGATATTGATAGACTTTAAACGTTTTGTCAGACTGGTGTGAGATTATATCATGTTATTTTAATTTGTATTTCTGACCCTATTCACCTATCTTCTGTGAATTGCCTGTTGAGGTCTTTTGCCTCCTTTTTTATTGGGATTTTTTTTTTCTTTTTTTAATATGACTTGAAAAAGAGTCCTTTATGTAATCTGATTTCAAATCCTTCATCATTTACATGATTTGTAAATGCAGTGTTTTCATTCCAGCTTATGATATCTCATCTTTTTTTTCCTCCAAAGATCTTATTTATTTATTTGAAAAAGAGAGAGGGCGCGCACACATGCACACACGAGTTGGGAGGAGAGGCAGAGAGAGAGAGAGAAGCAGACTCCCAGCTGAGCAGGGAGCCCAACGTGGGGCTCTATCCCAGGACCTTAAGACCATGACCTTAGCGGAAGGCAGCAGCTTAATTGACTGAGCCCCCTAAGCGCTCCTCGTCTTTTTTGGTTTATATATGCATTCTTTGATTTATTTTTTTATTGAGGAAATTCTTTTTCATCCTATGGTTGTATTCTATTCTTGTATATAGTCCTCTAAAATTTTTTGAAGTTTCGCTTACCATGTTGAGGTGGTTAAGCTATCTGAAATTGATTTTGTTGTTCAGTGTAAGATAGAGATCCCATTTTCTTTTTTTCCCCTAATGAGTAACAGCTGGTTTTCCCAGCACTGTTTATTGAATGGCCTGTTCATTACTGATTTGTAATGCCATCTTTCTTCTGTTTCAGGGTCCTCTGGTCTGTTATATATTCTTCATTCCCTATATGATTATCAGTCAATCTACCTTATTCTTCAAAATTGAATGCCCTCATTATTCTATGCCCAAGGAGTCCTTTTTTTTTTTTTTTGATAATCCTGATTTTTATTTTTCCATCTCTATTAAGATGTAATTGACACATAACATTGTATAGTTTAAAATGTACAACATAGTAATTTTATATGTGTATATATTGCAAAATGATTACCACAGTAAGATTAGTTAAGACATCCATTGCTTCATATATTACTGGGGTGTGTGTGTGTGTGTGTGTGTGTGTGTGTGTGTGTGGTGAGAACTTTAAAAAAAAAAAGTCTACTCTCAGGACGTGTGGGTGGCTCAGTCGGTTAAGTGTCTGATTCTTGATTTTGGCTCAGGTCGGGATCTCAGGGTTGTGAGATCAAGGCCAGTGTTGTGGCGCTCTGTGCTTAGCAGGGAGTCTGCTTCTCTCACTCTCTTTGAAATAAATAAAAATAAGTCTTAAAAAAATCTCTCAGTAACTTTCAAATATGTAATATATAGTATTGTTAACAGTAGTCATCATTCTATATCTTATATGCCCAGAAGTTATTCATCTTATAACACAAAGCTTGTACCCATTGACCACCTTCACCCATTTCCCCTGCCTCCCCCCTCACTCCATTCTGGCAACCACCAATCTGTTCTCTGTTTCTGTGAGTTTGGGTTTTTTTAATTCCACATACAATCATACAGACTTCACTTAGTATAATGCCCTCAATATTTATCCATGCTACAAATGGTAGGATTTTTTTTTAATGGCTGAAAAATATTCCTTTGTGTGTGTATCTCACATTTTAAAAATATTTATCACTGCAATGTAGTGGACATCCTAGTTTCATGTGTATAACATAGTGATTTGATAATTCTGTAAATTACTTGGTGTTCACCACAATCAGCACAGTAGTCACCATATAATATTATTACAATGTCACTGACTATATTCCCTTCATCTGTACTTTTCATCTCCATGACCTATTTATTTATTTATTTATTTATTTTTTAATTTTTATTTATTCAACAGAGATAGAGACAGCCAGCGAGAGAGGGAACACAGGCAGGGGGAGTGGGAGAGGAAGAAGCAGGCTCACAGCGGAGGAGCCTGATGTGGGGCTCGATCCCATAACGCCGGGATCACGCCCTGAGCCGAAGGCAGACGCTTAACCGCTGTGCCACCCAGGAGCCCCCATTTATTTATTTTTTAAAAAGATTTACACATGCTTGCAGGGGAGGGCAGGTGGGGAAGAGGAAGCGAGGAAGGGAGAGCCCCCAGAGGTGGGGCTCAATCTCATGAACCCGAGATCATGACCTGAGCGAAAACCAGTCAGACACCCCCATGACTTCTTTATTTTATAACTGGAAGTTTGTACCTCTTAATCCCCTTCACCTATTTTACCCATCCTTCCCACCCCCTCCCTTCTGGAAGCAAGTTGTTCGGAGGCCTTTTTTATATGAATATTCTCTTTTATTCAGTATTTACAGTAAAGGTAACTACATCTCTTCAGTTTTGGTACTGTAGCAAGTGCTTAGTGACTATTCTTTAGATATTGCTAGGTATTGTTAGCATTCCCATTTTATTTTATTTTAAGATTTTATTTATTTGGGAGAGAGAGAGTGAGCAAGACAGAGAGAGAGCACAAGCCAGGGGAAAGGCACAGGGAGAAGCAGACTCCCCGCTGAGCGGGGAGCCTGATACAGGGCTCAATCCCAGGACCCTGGGACCACGACCTGAGCCTAAGGCAGACGCTTAACCATTTGAACCACCCAGGTGCCCTAGTATTCCCATTTTAGAGATGAGGAAGGCCCAGAACAGTTAAGTAACTTGCTCAAGATAACGGATCTAATAATGGTGCAGCCAGAATGCAAATACACTATTTGGCTCCAGAGTTGTCCTCTTTAGCCACTCTTTGAATATGTTGATTTCCAAAATTGGAAAAATTACATGGAAGCTATGCAGTAAATGACATGACTTTAGCCTTTTTTAAAAAAACTGTTAAGCCGTGTGCCTCTGTACTCTTCTTAATGTTTATTAACTATAATATGATCTCAGTTATGTGAAATTACATAGACACATCTGATGGATAGTTAATTAAGTGTTAGATAATTATGGTTAGTACTGGAAATCAGCTTTCAAGCTATTTTTGCAAAGACTATTTTGGTTTTTCCATAATGAATAGGTTTGGTTGACTTTAAAACATTTTAAATAGTTTTATACAAAGAAATAATTTTATAAAATTATTTAAATGTCATCCTTTTCATCCTCCCCCCTCCCATTTTCCTTACATCTTCTACTCTCCTTTACCTACTATATAGATCCCTTTATTGATTTGCACTTACTTTCAGTTTTTTGCCACTGTGAGCATGTTGCTATAAATGCATATCTTTGTGAATAATGCTTTTACATACTGGTACTTTTGTGTTGAGGAGTTTCAAGATTGGTATTACTGGCTCAAAATATTTTTATATTTAATTTTTTAAAAGATTGTGTTTATTTATTTGACAGACACAGCGAGAGAGGGAACACAAGGAGGGGGAATGGCGGGGGGGAGAAGCAGGCTACCCTCTGAGCCCCGCATGGGGCTCCATTCCAAAACTCTGGGATCATGACCTGAGCCAAAGGCAGATGCTTAATGACTGAGCCATCCAGGCACCCCTATATTTAATTTTTATAGATGTAGCCAGATTAATTTGCCAGAAGGCTATAAGTGTATTTTTAAGTCTGACATACTAAAATACCCTTTTTTCCTCCCCCTTCTCAAGCACTGTTACTTTTTTTTGTCTTGTGTTTTTCCCCACCTAATGGCAGTTAAAAGCTATCTCACTGTTAATTTAATTTTATTTCCTTAACTGTTAATGATGGGAGTATCTTTTCATAGCTTATTGGTAATTTATGTGTACTTGTATATGAATTGGCTTTTATTACATTTGTTGTCGTTTTGTTTAACATTTCTGACCAGTAACCACTAAATGCCAGCTAACTAAATGCCGGCTATAGCTATAGCCTTCCTCTAATCTCAATTAAACAGCCCAAAATGCCACCATTCAGTTTCTAAATTCTCCCCTGTTGAGAACCACTGCTTTAGAACCTCTAGTACAGTGTTAAGTAAGGATTGTAAGTATCTAAGTTTCTGATTTTTGTTGAAATAAATCTAAAGTTTTGCTATTTAGAATATTTTTTTTTAAAGATTTTATTTATTTATTTGACAGAGATAGAGACAGCCAGCGAGAGAGGGAACACAAGCAGGGGGAGTGGGAGAGGAACAAGCAGGCTCATAGCAGAAGAGCCTGACGTGGGGCTCGATCCCACAACGCCAGGATCACGCCCTGAGCCGAAGGCAGACGCTTAACCGCTGTGCCACCCAGGCGCCCCTATTTAGAATATTTTTAAGTAGCTTTATTCTACTAGAGTTTTTGAGTAGGAATGATTGTCTAATTTTATCCAGTGCCTTTTGCAATCCTTATATTGATAAGATCATTAGTGTGTTTTCCACCTTTAATTTCTTGATGTGTAATGGGTTGTGTTGATAAATTTTAGATTTAAAACAGTTTTTGAACTACCCTTGCATTTCTAGAATAAACCTTCTTTAAAGAGGTATTAGCATATTTTTACATTGGGATTCCTTTAGTATTTCATGTAGAATATTTACATGTATTTTAATAAAGATTGGTCTGTAATGTTACTTTTTAAGACATTGTGATCATTTTTAATACCAAGGTTATATAACATTGGCTTTTATTCAGTATATTGGGGGAATTTTCAGTCTTTTCCTAGGGCATTTTATAGGTAAAGTTAACATCGGAATAAAGGATAGCTAAAGAAAACTCCACTTTGAACCCATCTGGTCCTGATTCTTTTTATAGAAGTAGCTCTTTTATCACCTTTCCAGTCTCTTCTGTAATAATAGTTGGCCTGTTTAATAAAGTTTGCTTCTTCTTGGATCAATGTTGGTGATTTCTCATTTGCTTAGAAATCAGCCATTTGTTTTAGGTTTCAGGTTTTAGTCTTAGTTTCATGAGATGTTTGCTTATGTTTATTTGAATCTCTCTATTTTCTGCAGTTCTGCCTTTGATATCATTCATAATTTTGTCAAAGTAGCATTTGGATTTTTTTTCCTCCTGTTTTTTCTGTTGTAGTCATTCAGCGTTTTCTCTTTATTAAATTTCTCTTCTTAGTTTCTTTTTCTAAGAGTACTTAATTTCTTCTTTCTAATTTCAAAATAAAAGTTTTGGTATGAAGTGTTTTTACAGATGGTATTTATTTTCCTTTAATTTAGGGGATCAGTGCTCTAATTTCTAAGTCCTTAATAACCTTTTGGTTACTTAAATCATTAATTTCTAATTTCTAATCTTCTTGGGTTATTGTGAGACAATGTTGCCTGTAAAAAGCATTTTATAATTTGTTGGGGCCCCTCAGCTCCTTCGGCTGAGCATGTGACTCATGATTTTGGCTCAGGTCATGATCTCAGGGCGATGAGATCTCAAGCGGAGCTGAGCATGGAGCCTCCTTGGGGTTCTTTCTCTCCCCCTCCATCTGTCCCAACCCCCACTAACAAGCTCTGTCTTTCCTCTTAAAAAAAATTGTTAGGGTCTTGTTTTGTTTTGGGCAAACACATGGTTGTTTATTGTCAATATTTGATAAAGGAAAAATGGGTATATACTATATTCAAGAGGTATAAGGCTATGAAGTGAAGTTTGTTTTTGCCTTTGTCCCTTATCTCTTTGCCCATCCCTTTGTTTTCAAAATTTTTTTCATTTGGTACAGCATATAGATAAACTTTGTCTTTCATACCAGTCTGACCAGTTTCCACCTTTTCCATGGGAAATTTCAGTTTGTTTCTAGTGTAATTGCCAGTACAGTTCATTTTATTCTTTCAGTTTTATTTTGTGTTTGCTGGTTTATATGGTGTACCATTAATTCCATTTTCACCCCTGTTCCCAAATTCAATCTGGATGCTCATCCATGGTTTTACATTCTATTAGTAGTTAACTTCTCTTTCCCTGTGCTTAAATCAGACACATATTTCCTCCTATTATTTGAGAAGGTAACAGTTGTGCCTGATACTATCCATTTTCTACTCTCCTCTGCCTTCATAAAAATATGAAGTCTTTAGAATACCTTCACCTCGATCTATATTATTGCAAGTAAAATCGGTTTCTGTGAAAGTTTAATGCTGTCTCAGAAAAAAATAGCGTATTGAAAAAGCACTGAGTTATTTCTTTGCCTGAATTGGACGGGGATTCTTTAATGAAGGAAATTCAGACTTCAGAAGTCACAGTTTTACACTAGAATGGCACATTTGTTACCACTACTGATTTAAAAGACAGCATTAGAGGCAAGCTTTAGTTTTACTCCAAAAATTTATCATTTTGGTAACTTATCTTGTTTTCTTTTTTGCCAGGTGGTGTGGGGATGATGTGCTCCTTGAGTGAACAAGGGAAGCAGCTAGCTATCCAGGTGTCTAATATCCTGGGGATGGATGTGTGTGGCATTGACCTATTGATGAAAGATGACGGCTCCTTCTGTGTCTGCGAGGCCAATGCAAATGTAGGTTTCATCGCCTTTGATAAGGCTTGTAATCTAGATGTAGCTGGTATCATAGCGGACTATGCCGCCTCCCTCCTGCCCTCTGGCCGGCTCACCCGGCGTATGTCCCTGCTCTCCGTGGTGTCCACGGCCAGTGAGACTAGTGAGCCGGAGCTGGGTCCCCCAGCCAGCACTGCTGTTGACAACATGAGCGCAAGTTCCAGCTCTGTTGACAGCGACCCTGAAAGCACGGAGCGAGAGCTACTCACCAAGCTCCCAGGGGGCCTATTCAACATGAACCAGCTGATAGCCAATGAAATCAAACTCCTGGTGGAGTGACTCCACCAGTAAATAATTAACCAACAAAACCCTTGTAAAACTCACTTTCTTTTTCTTCTTTTTTTCTTTCTTTCTTTTTTTTTTTTTAACCAACTTGCAATGCTGTTCATGGAAGGTACTCAGGAAGATGAGAGAAAATTGAGTAGGATTAGTTAGGAGAGAAGAAAGGGGAGATAGACTAGACCTCCGCTATTAAGACGTTACTGACTTTCATTTACAGATGATACAGATAGAATGGCAGAAGAGATACAGAAAAATGTCAGGCTCTTATAATAGTTACCCTTTTAAATTACTCAATGTGTATCCTCTCAGGCCATGAAGAACACAGTGTTTTTCATGGTCCCTTACTTTGTTTTTGTACAGTTGCTACAAATTTTGACGTAGCATAACTTCACATTGTGTTTCAAAGATTTGTAATGAGTGAGGAAAACATCTATCTAAATTATAGGAATTTTTACATACAAACCTGAAAATTCTGCCTTTACGATATTAACTAGCAACTTAACATTCATAGTTTATGAAGTCTTGAGGAGCTCTTTTACTGGGATTTATTATTTCTGTTTTTTGGTTTTCCCTTAATTTGGGTGGGAGGGCAACATTAATATGACCCAATAAAGGTTTCTTAATGACAGAATTGGCATTTTCGTATGATGAAAGGGAAATGAACAGTATTGCAATGTCTGGTACACAAAATGACATTTACTCCAATGTAGATAAAATTACACTAGTTTAAAATATGTGCATTGACTTGTATTTGTTAGTGTTTTAATCTTTTTTGAAAGATATATGCTCTGTTAATGTTGCATTTTTTTTTAATACATGCTAGTCTAACATTCCCTGATCTATGCCTGCATCTTTAACAATGGCCAAAGTGAAGAAAGTGCTACCTTTTTTGTTAACAAGACACTGACTTGAAACATGTGCATTTAAAGCCTTTTCCTTTTTCTTTTTTCTTTTGGTGGTTGGGCATTTAAAGTATAAGGACAAGGAAGAATATTTTTGGGGGGCAAATCAAGGGCCTATAAGTTCTTAAGTATAAAGCTGAAGTGATTTTATAATACCAGCATTATATATTTGCATTTTTCACATTTTAGGAGGGAGTATATATATGTGTGTGTGTGCACGCATGCATGTGTATGTGTTTTGCTTTTTTGTTTACACCAACCAATCAAAAAGGATAGATTCTAGAAAATGGAGCATGATGGGGAAACACAGTTTTTACCTTAAATAAGAGATAACTTGTTTTAATAACTACACTGGGGTAGAGGTACTCACGAAAGACAAACAGAATAGATGCTTCTTAGGCCTTTTTATGTATATGTATGTTGTTTGGTTTTTTCTTTGGTTCTAGACTGTTCAGTGTATGATTTATTTAAGGCTACATGCTTTTCTATGCTTCTGGCTGTGCATTTTCTCCTATTACCCATAGGTTTTAGGGTGGGGTGGACCGGACGTTTTTGTTTGGGGACTTATTTTGCAGTGTTAAGTCTCTTATAGCCCAACTCTGAAGCCTTCAATACTGTCCACTCTTTATATTCCTTTAATTTCTGAATTATAAAAGCCCCAAAATGGTACATAACACGAGCCTTTACAACATGGGTAAATCTATTTGAATAATGGGTTTGGAAGGTGTGTTAAGAAATGGAGATGCTCCAGAGCTCAACGTAATTTTTTTAAACAGCAAGTTCCATCTCACTACAATCCTCTGAAGCTTTTACCTGAGTCCTTTCTTGCCTCTCCAGTGCTTTTTTCCTTCAGATGGACCTTAAACATAATTTCTCGGACACTACTAGAGAGACTTCGAGGCAATAATAAAAGATCAGTATTAACCAGCTCTAACAGAGGTTTGATCATGCTTGTACAGTTTTCCCCCCATTTTAAAAAGGAATGTAATAAAATTTGTTTTTTTCCATAGAATTAAATAATATTAAAATTGAGTGAAAGGTTGATTGTTGGCAAATAGAATAGTACCTCTAATCTGTGCAGTGTCTCATTTCACCTCAGAAAAAGATGATAATAGGAATTTCTAATTTATTTTAGGATATTCTAATCTCATATAAAAGAATTTGACTTGCATAGGGTTATTCTGGACCTTACATATGTATATAAGTACCTCTGACTCATTAACAGAAAGAAATACTTGGTACTTCTTTCACTGAATGACCATAGGAGGATGCATATTTGGGATAGAGAAATAAATGAGGGAGAAGGAAGAGCTTAATTAAGTCATTATTCACGTCATTGTGTAGAGAGCATCTGGTTGTCACATAAATTATGATATATTAAATACTTACATAGCACATGTATATAGATTTATGAATTTTAAAACATAAATATAACACCCTCTCTACTTGATGAAACACTCAGGGTTTGTGTTGGGTGGGATAAGGTGTCAGGAAAAATGTAGATATACCTTTAAAAACATTTACCAAACTAACCAAATATAAGAATTATCTGAGATTATTTCATCTTTAGCTTTATTCACTACTGATCAATCTTTTGTGCATTCACACTACATTAAAACATAGCTTTACCAACCTATTTCTGGATTCGTACACTCACATGTTAGAATGAAGAGGTTAGGAATGATCATCTTAGAGTTTAAAAACATGAATATCTTCTTGAACTCCCTCAAATTAAGGTAAAGAATATGAACAAATCATTCTGGAAGAACCCAAATGAAACACTCCAGATATTTAAGTGAAAGTTAAATATATTTTCATATTGTTTAATAACTTTTGTATAATTTTCATTGCTATTATGAGAGGTAAAAATGTACTTATCAGATATGTGTAATTCTTATCATGCCCAAATCTGAATTATTGTAAAAATGTGTATTGTTAAAATTGTAATTCTTAATTGTATTTTGAAAGTAATTCTTTCTGATACTGTTTTTATGTTACCTATGATGAAAACTGGACTGTACGTACACACACACACACACCCCCACGAACTATTCCATTTAAAATTTTTAATAGTTTTTTTCTTTTTTTGGTGCCTAATAATTGGTCATTTCTGCTGGCTTTTGCTCCACTGAACTTTGAAATCTTTCTGTATATGCTATCAATAAGAAAATATGCTGGAACGTTAGAAAAATCCACCAAGAGACTTGCTTTCATCAAGCACTTTATCAGACTTTTGAGAAGGTATCGAAGGCATTGAGAGAATTGACTTTCAAAATCATCTCTTCTTTTTCTCAAGAAGAAAACAATGGAAAAACAAATTCTCTTCATTCAGTGAATCCCTGGTTTGGGGCCTGGGGAGCTTAGAGACATTGTGAAATCAAATCTTGTGTTACATTTTTCTCCTGGCTCACTCTTTTTGAGAAGGTTTATGGGCTATATGGCTGGTGAGACACGATCCCCTCCTAAGAAAATGTAGGTGCTCAGACAGGTAACCTCTGCTGCTACTGTTTTTATTTGTTTGTTTGTTTGTTTAATTTCATTTAAAATTTGTTTTTGTTGTACTAGGATATTTTTAAATGTAATATATTGCAGGATTATAACCAGGTTCACTGCTTTCTTTCTTTTTTTTTTTCTTAAAAAAAAAAACAAAGTTTCATTTAAGATACATTTAGGCGCCTTTGAAGCTTGGATTTTGGAATGTTTCAGTAGTGGACAGAAATCTGCTGTTGGAATCTTCTAGTCTTCCAGGTTTAATTTGAAATGTTTTTAGTTTTGTTTTGGATTTTTGTGTGGTATTTTATTTCCTTTATATCAGTGCCCTTTTGCCATGCTGTTTTGGGGTGGCTGCCTAACTCTAGTGAAAATTCTTTCTATATTAACGGAAGTTTGGTGTTTTAAATTCCTTAATGTTTTGCATTTTTAATAATTGTTTTTAAAGAAATATTCTAACTGCTTGCACTGTTACTGTTCTTTACCAGCCTTTTCAGGAGCCAAAAAAACAAAAACAAACAAACAAAAAAATACCCAGAGAAAAAACTTTCCTTCTTCCCCCTTCCTGATGATGAGTGAGAAGTATTGAGAACTTTCGGGGTCAGTGCCCTTCTAAACTCCCCTTCCCCCAATAATGCAGCTGTATAATGAATGGTAAATGCAGCGGTTTGGATTCAGGCACAGCCCCAGCCTGCTTGCAGGTAATTTGACTCTCCATTCTTTCCATCGCAAGGCTAACTTTACTTTCTTTTTAAAAATTTTTCTTCATGTACTTTAAAGGCAACCATGGGTTTGTAAAAATTCTTGTTTAGAAAATAACGCATAAGTATATCTAACAAATAATTTGATTAAAGAAGAACTTTTGGGGGTAAAGTTTGAGTTGGTTGGGATGAACTCCGAGCTTTCTTTGGGGATTTACTTGGCGGTTTAGATAACTCCATTCCTTGCATATATGTCTATAATTAAGTATTTCAGAGTGTGACTTTTTGGCTTTGTTTTTGTTTTGGGTTTGTTTGTTTCTTCCATTGTGCTACTCTGGCTTAAGCTTTTTCAGGGGTTGGTGTTCCGAATACACAGTGAGCTCACAGTATAAAGACATCAATTAGGAGTTGACAGGTATGGAAAACTAGAGTTTTGAAAAGGTAAAAATTAGGTTCTAGGTTATATATATGGTAAAAACTTACCGTAGTGTTGAGTTGATCTTAGTACTTCTCTTTCTGTGACATCATCATAAAAGTGAAAAGGAATGATGAGACAAAGATAATAGAAAACATTTCAGTTATTTTAGGAACAGTGTGATTTCAGAACTAATCATTTTAGCATTTCTAAGACACTAGTTCTAACAAAGAGATAGATACGAACAGTTTCAGGTTATCATAACAGTTCAAATATTTAAAAAATTACAGGTTTGAACAGATTGGAGGGCATTTCTGAAGCACAAGTCATTAAGCCCATTAACCAAGGCTGTAAAATGTAAACAAAGGTTAGTGGCAGGAATAGGAATACAACTTGTCCATTTTAATGTAGCCTTTCCGTTAGTTAATGTAGTATACCCTTCTCTGTCTACCCCAGTCCCTTGCCCTTTCCTCCTTTCTCCTGTCTTTCCTAAAGTTTTAGTTCTAATATAAGTTGTTATCATTGGGAAGATAATCCTCTTTCTGCTAGGTAGAATTTTAGTGACAGTGGTCAGGACATTTTCAAGATAGACTTCTGCACAATTTTATTCTGTGACTTCAGATGTCCTATCCGAAGAGGTTTTAAGTTCACTAGTTAGCTAATAGGATATCGTGGCTTGTAATGCATTCTATAGCTGAAGGCATAAATCATTAACCTATTTTGTGCTTCAATTCACTCATATAAGATAGGGCCAGTCTCTTCCCTAAACATCTTAAGACAAAAATATGTATGTGTTGAACTAAAATTTACTAACAGAGGAATCCCAACTGCTTCCTGAAGGAATTTATGATATATTCTAAAAAAGGCTTGTACCAGAGAACCTTGTTCTCTTGCTAATAATCGCCAATATTAGAATGTGTGGATTATGTGATTCCATGGGACATGGAGAATTTAACAGTCTCCATTCTGCTATGTCCATGAAGATCAGGGACTTGTTAAGAATGATCTTGCTTTCAGATTTCACCATATTCAAACTTACTAGCTGGGCCTTATATAGCATATATACCTGGCTGCTGTTGTGGGGTTTGGGAACATGAGGGGTGGGGTGAATTGTTGTTGTTTTAGGTTTCAGTCAGACAGACATCACTGTGCCCCAGTTCCCAGAAGCACAGCAGGCCTCTAGGAGCATCCGTGGGAACGGCGCAGTCCTGACATCACCAACTCTCCTGCTCAGGCTCATCCCATATACAGAGGTCAAAGGGTGGGGTTTGAGATCGGGGGAAGGAATGAGAAAGTAGAAACAATGTCACTGCAGTGCCACTGTTGACTAGCCTTTGGTGCTTATGTCAGTGTTTGTTTTATTTTTTATGTTGGCAAAACTACCTGTTTTGGGGTAAAAGGTAGTGGGAGGGTGGAACAAAAACAAGCCATTACTTTTATTACTAGTTCATTAGTGGATACTGTTCTTTAGTAGCTAATACAGAATGAACTTGAAACCTAGACCTTCAGTGACAAGGAGAATGGGAATAGAAATGAATCTGAGGACTTTAACAAACGGAAATATTTATGTTGTGTTAGTTTCCAGTTCTAAAACTGCTATTACATTTGTCCCTCTGTCTCCCTTTTTCACCCTAATTTTTTTGTGTATGTATACAGTTTGAGGAAATGTGCATTTGTGATCAGTCCTTTTAAAAGGACTCTGACTTTATTACTCTTGCAAAAGATATACCCAATGCTTATATGGGCATACAAATGCTACCCTATTTTAAATATAGGTGGCGTATGTGTTCGTGTTTTAATGTATTCAGAGCCATTGGGCAATAAGCAGTCCAGAACATTGAAAACTCATGCAGGTAAAGCACCTAACGCCTTTAGTTTCTAGAATTACTATTAAAAACGCCTTTATTGCTGCATCTTCCACAATTCTTTATAGTCTCTGAACTTAAAATTTGCAGGAGTTGTGGACTACGACCTCGTTAAAATTTTAAGTTGCACACTTATTCATAAGATCGTAGGGATAGGTGATAGGAAAGTGTAACAAAAGAAATGGTTCCTTGAGATGGCAGCTGCTGAGTGTCTAAATCTTTCCACTTAAAAAAAAATTCCCAGCTTAGCATGAATATTGATCATACGTTGTTTGATTTTCTGTGATTGGGTTTTTTGTTGTTTTGACTTTGGCGGGGAGGTCTTGGGGAATCAGTGAGGGAGCTCATACACATGTGAAAATATGAAATGTTAAAGGAATTTTTCCATTTAATCTGAATAGTAAGCAAGAACTTTTTCTATATACCCTTCTGCTGCAGCAGAGAGATAAACTGGTAGGTGGCAGCAGAAGAAGGAATTCTTCAGATTGATGGCTACTGAAAGAATCTACATAGAAGAGATAGAGCATAACATACCAAGTGAAGCAAAGGGGGCAAAAAATGGAAGCAGGACTAAAATGTTTGGATTTTGACTCTAAATGGTAAGTTATTTTCAACTAAGAATGTGTTATCAGTCCAGTGGTATTATGTGCCATTTTGGTATGAAATCATAAATGGCTGTGTAGGTCCTTGCCTAAGATGAATTTGGCCTAACTAGGGTACTAATATTTTTACTTTGAAAAAAAAAATTAGCAATATGTAAAATTAGGGATCTTTCCCCAGTAGATTGATATACATGAACCTTCTTCCAGCTTTACTGAGGTATAATTGACAATTGTAAGATAAATGTGTACAACACCATGATTTGTTAGGTGTACACATTGTAAAAGAATCCTCCCCCCCAGTCAGGTTACTCTTTCACATCCAATATGTGAACCTCAATGATGGCAAAAGTTATGCTTCTCACAATAAATCAGATTTTTAACAAATCTGCAAGATAAATGAAATACACTTTGTTTAACCATTTTGTAGAAATAAAAGTGTCTCCTTTTCAGTGGCAACACTGGGGAGATAGCAACAAAAGTGGGTAATTTGGAAAACTTACGGGGTGAAAATGATTTTTTCTTCAACTAGCTGTGTCTTAACTGTGTAGTCCCATTTCCTTGTCTTTGTGTCTACTCATGAGTTCTGCTCTGTTCACCTTTTGTTGCTTTTCTGTATCTGCTCTTACTCTTCCATTTTCTTCAGTTGGGTTTTTTCCTCAGTGTCTTTGTATCTCTTCCTCTTCTTGGTCTCCCTGTATTGCCTCTCTCTCTCATTCATTCCCTCAGAATTTTACTTTTCCAGTGTTGCCGTTTTTCATCTCCACTTCCTCTTTCTGTATGTGTGTGTCCTCCCCTTTTCATTTATATTCTCTGTGTCTCTGTCTGCCAGGATAAACAGCTTTATTTTCTTTGCATCGACAACTGTCTTAAGACATTTTTTTTTTTTAAAGATTTTATTTATTTATCTGACAGAGATAGAGACAGCCAGCGAGAGAGGGAACACAAGCAGGGGGAGTGGGAGAGGAAGAAGCAGGCCCATAGCAGAAGAGCCTGATGTGGGGCTCGATCCCATAACGCCGGGATCACGCCCTGAGCCAAAGGCAGACGCTTAACCGCTGTGCCACCCAGGCGCCCCCTTAAGACATTTTAATCAGAGTGTCAACATCGTGATTATTTTAGAATTTAGAGAGGCTGAGTAGAAGAAATTGGGATTTTTAAGTCCCTGGAAAGATTAAATTTCAGAATTGAAATTTACAGTAAGATGCAGATCCATTTACACATTCAGCCACATGTTTAACTATCGTATCTTTATTGTTGCTGAGAACAAGCGGTTTTAAGATCACTTGGATAGAAAAGTCCTGTGGTGGTTAATTTCATCTAGACTTTAAATTTATTCTGATTTTTTCAGGTTTATAGTGAAATCAGGAAATCAGCAAATCAGTAATTATTTTATAGACATTTACTAGAGAAAATAAAATTTTTATTGATATAATTGACATATACTATAAGTTTTGAATGTACAACACAATGATTTAATATTTGTATACATTGAGAAATGATCACCATAGTAAGTCTAGGTAACATGCATCACTGTACATAATTACAGAATTTTTTTTTAAAGATTTTATTTATTTATTTGATAGAGAGGCTGCCAGAGAGAGAGGGAACACAAGCAGGGGGAGTGGGAGAGGAAGAAGCAGGCTCACAGTGGAGGAGCAAATTTTTTTATTTTTGGTGATGAGGACTTTAAAGATCTACTCTCAGCAACTTCTGAATATGCAGTGCAGCATTATGACTTAGGTATTTTATAACTGCAGAGAAATAAACTTTCAGTCTTTCAGATGAAAGTAATTGAGGTAATAAGCTTTTTTCTGGGATATACATGTAAACAGTTTAGAAGTGTTAATTAGCTTTGTTAAAGTAGCACACAAATAATCGTTTTCAAATTTTATAGATGGTGAGAACAGGATATCCAGAGGAGAAATTATTATTTAAAGAAAAGGACTCCTGTTTCCTATTAATATATGTAGTAGCAGATTGAACTGCCGCATACAAGTGCCTGCCATAGAAGTTTAGAATTTTTAAGCTGGAAAGCTTAGAGGCTATATATTATAATCTTGAATATGCTAGTCAGAGCAAGGGCCCAAGTCTCCTACCTGCTAATAAAGTGCTGATTGCATTATATATCATGCATCTTTCCAAATCTGTTGTAGTAACTGAAGAAATGAAATGCTCTGTAATAAGAGCTGTGATATACCAATAAAAAGTTATCACTATTTGTGCTTGTGGTTATCTAATGTGGTGGGGAGTCTGTTCAAATAAAGCATATTAAGGCAAGCTGTGAGTGACTGTTTTACATGGCTTATATATAAAATTAATAAGTACATCATTTATAGGGTTTGGTAATGAAAAGGTGTCCCTTGTTAAGACACAAAGAAGCCTTCAGGTTCTTTGTGATTTCTGGTTAAGGGAGAAGAGGAATGGATTCCTTAGATCTAGTATACTATGGCTGAATAGTAATGTGAATAGAATAACTGTGATACCATTGACTAAATATGCCTATTCTGTTCCTTTTTTTATTTTTTAAGAAGTGTAAAAGGAAGTTACCTTCGCTTAAAAAATGTTTATCCTAATGCCAAATGACATTATGTATACCAGTATGGAACACAAGACTACACAGTCTAAGTTAATATGGTTAGAATTTCTAAATCTTTTCTAACAGATTTGTTTTTATCACAAATTTTCATATAGTTCATACAGAGATGGTTCGTATAGAGATCAGTGCTTTAGAAGTGAAAGAAGATGACCAACTTGAATTTTAATCTGAACCAAAATTTATTGTTTATTGTATAACTTACTGAAAATGTAACCTAGGGACGCCTGGCTGGCTCGGTCGGTAGAATGTGTGACTCTTGATCTCATGGTTGTGAGTTCAAGCTGCACACTGGGCCTGGAGCCTACTTAAAATATAAATTAAAAAAAAAAAGTAACCTAGGGTAATAGGATAAGAACATAACATTTAAATTTAATTTTGTTCGGGCATTTGTTATAATTTTATGTTTTATTTTGTGTGATAATTATTTTTGCCTCAAGGTTTTCCTCTTGGTATAGTTTTTTTGACTAAAATCACAGTTGTCTATATTAATAGGATTTTTAAGGGGTAAAATTGCTGATACATCTTTATATGTCAGAATAGCAGACTGTACCTTAGTATACTTAGTATACCTTTTTCAGATGAGATCACAAAGGTAAAGTGTGGTAATCACAAAAAAAAATCGTAAATTTTTTTGGTAATCTAGACAGTTTGTAATATTGTCACATTAGTTAATTTTCAATATTTTATTTTTCTTTTTTCTCATCTTAATTATAAAGACTGTTTAAATCTGATTTAAGTGAGGTGTATGTGTTTTTCCCCTCTAGGTTCTTTTGAAGTAACCAGTGATCCTTTTTGCTTATTACTTCATTCACAGAATGGACGAAGATAGATTTGACTGTGTGTTTTTTGAAATGGAGGATAGAAATACCCAGAACAAGGAAGCAGTAGCTCTAACCTGTTTGATTCAATGTGTTTTCTAAAATAAAAACACCAGAACTGGAAATGAAATAGTATGGAGTGTGATTTGTTCTTTTGGCAGTTATTCCTGCCCACTCCATCTTATATGAATTCACTTCAGTCCGTATGGCTAGACTCGAAGTCTAGCTCCACATGTGTCATTCTCTTTATTCCTTCCTTTTCTTCACTTTTCAAACTCCTTTGGTTCTTGACATACTGATTTTTCTATAATATATTCTGACATGATTACTTCTCCTCTTAGTACATAGGCACTAAAATATGTATCATTTTTTACATGTAAAATGTATTATGTGGATTTACCCCTGCCCCTTTCCATCCCACTTTATCTGTCCATGCTAAATAATTGTTTATGTGAGTTTTTTAATCTCTGAAGAAATGCAGCCTTTTTCTATTTCACTCTGACAACGCCCTGGCATACACTCATCACACCATCACTCATTATGTTTTAATCTTCTTGTGACTAGAGACTATGTCTGACCCAATATATTTGAACTGTAGAAAATCTGATAACCTGTTTGTGTGTACAGAGGCAGCCCTAGTACTTTGGACAAAAATATTGATATTCTTTGTAGTCAGATATTGATACAAATTCTAATTCCATTATTTACTGGTTACATGGACTTTGGACAGATCACCCTCTTCAAGCCATACGGGAGTATTTGTAAAAGTTGGAAATAATTGTACCTACTTTAGTAGATTAAGATGTAACTATAGCTTTGCTATAATACGTGTATAGTGCGTAGCACATAGTTGAATAATAAATACTGATCTTTAATTCTGTAGATTTTGGTTATTGATATCTTATTCAAGAGCTGCTGAATCTTTTCATCTCAGAATTGAAGTACATAAGATTTTCTTGATTACTTTTTGGTTTTCCTACTTAAGCTCCTTTCATAAGATTTTGTGGTTGGAACATTGTGTGTACGCATGTGTGTGCGTGTGCACATTTGTGGCATTTCTTCTAGACTGTTCTTGTCTTCACATTTCATTGAGGAATTTTATATAAGAAACCTTTTATTTCCTGTTTTCTCCAGTCTTTCTCTGTCAGTTCATAACAAAAATACTTTTTCTTCTAAATCAGGAGAATTGAACAGGTGAGGAATATGCATACCATGCACCCTTATGAATAATTTAGGATAGTGTGACTTGTTCCCCTAAAAATGATTTAATGTGACTTAACAGAGATGTATTAAATGGTGGAGAAGCCTTAATAAAGGACAAAAGTAGGGTGAAAATAGGGTGAAACAAGGGTTAAAATCATGCAAATACATACTATCAGGTCTTATACATTTGCTAAGAGGTGGAACAAAATTGACAAAGAGTGGAATAAGAAAATTATAGGGGCACCTGCATGGCTTAGTCGGTTGGGCGGCCAACTCTTGATTTTGGCTTAGGTCATGATCTCAGGGTTGTGAGATCAAGCCCTGCTTGCATGCTTGCTCTCTCCTGCTCTCTAAAATAAATCTTAAAAAAGATAATTAGAAGATTCATAGTAACTTTAAGAATGAAGCAAATTTATTGCACAAGAGAGGCAGTATGTTCTGATCTTGAGATATCCCACAATGTAGATCAGTACTGTGATGCTAAAGTAACATCCATTAAAGCCAGCACAGTAAGAAATCCTCTTGATGGTGTAACCTGATTCAGTCATAAAACTGGAAATTTTCTCAGTGACCTGCAACCACCTATAAAATAACCCATTAAAAATACTTTTAAAAATCTTAGCTCAAGGGCGCCTGGGTGGCTCAGTCAGTTAAACGTCCGCCTTCGGCTCAGGTCATGATCTCAGGGTTGTGGGATCGAGCCTCCCATTGGGCTCCGTGCTTGAGTCTGCTTGAGATTTTCTCCCTCTCCCTCTGCCCCTCCCCTGACTCAGGCTCTCCCGCTGTCTCTCTCAAATAAATGCAATCTTTATTTTTTATTTTTTTAAGGATTTTATTTGTCAGAGAGCGAGTGAGTACACAAGCAGGGAGAGCTGTAGGCAGAGGGAGAAACAGGCTCCCTGTTGAGCAAGGAGCCCAATGCAGAACTTGATCCCAGGACCTGAGCCAAAGGCAGATGCTTAACCAACTGAGCAACCCAGGCATCCCAAATAAATACAATCTTTAAAAAAAAAAAAAAAAGTTTATTGTTTAAAGCATCCATGCTAGTGTCACTTTGGATCCTTCAACAGGCAGACATTGAGATGGAGTTAGATATGCTAGAGGTGTTTTGAAGAAGATGGCAGTGAAGGGTACAAGGGAGAGGGAACAGTAGCCAAGAAAAAGCATATGACACCTATGACAGAAGAAAATTGAATGGAAAGAGCATCAGACCTAAGCTGTTCTGAGAAAGTCTCTGCCAGCCTGATAGAGGAGTGTTAGAGCAGATTACCCATTACAGCAGTTTAGCATTGGACAGAAATGGCCTGGCTAGTATGCTGGGAGCAGCCTGAGGAGAAATTGGCCTCCATATGAATGCTGTGACAGATCAGGAATTAAAGCTGGAGGCTGCTTGCATCAAGTTTCCCCCTGCCCACCCCCTACCCAGCTTTATTGAGATACAATTAAAATGTAACATTGTATCAACTTAAGGTGTTTATTTACTTTTAAATATTTTATTTATTCATTTGAGAGAGAGAGACTGAGCGCAAGCAAGGGGAGAGGCAGAGGGAGAGGGAGAAGCAGACTCCCCACTGAGCTGGGATCCTGACATGGGGCTTGATCCCAGGACCTGGAGATCATGACCTGAGCTGAAGGCAGACCCTTAACCATCTGAGCCACCCAGGTGCCCCCAAATTAAGGTATTTAACAATGATTTGCTATGTGTATATACAGCAGAATTATTATACTGAGTTTAGTTAACATCCACCACCACAGTTTAAATGTTTTTTTCTTAGATTTTTAAAGATCTACTTTCTTAGAAATTTTAAAACATACAGTAAAGCATTATTAACTGTAGTCAACATGATGTACATGACATCCCCAGAACTCATTTATCTTACCACTGGAGGTTTGTACCTTTTGGCCACCTTCACCTATCCATCCTCCCTCCCTCTCTCTTCTGCAAATCCACCTCTGACCAACCACAAATCTGATTTTTTTTCCCATGATATTTTGTTTTTTAGATTCCACAGAGTTCATTACAGTGTTTATCATTCTTTGCCAGACTTTATTTCACTTAGCGTAATGCCCTCATGTTCCATCCATGTTGTCACAGGTGGTAAGATTTCCTTTTTTATAGCAGAATAATAACCCGTTGCATCTAGTGCATCTGGATACCACATTGTTTTTATCTATTCATTCGTTAATGGACACTTTAAGTTGTTCCCATACCATGGCTGTTAGAAAGCTGTAGTGAACATGTAGTTGAAGGTATTGGAACATATAGTAGTTCTAGTTTTAATTTTTGGAGGTGCCCCATAATGTTTTTCATGGTGGCTGTACCCATTTACATTCCCATCAGCAAGCAGTGTACGCACTTTTCCTTTTCTCCACATCTTTGCCAGCATTTCTCTCTTGTCTTTTTGATAATAGCCATTCTAATAGGTATGAAGTGATAGCTCATTGTGGTTTTGATTTGCATTTCACTGATGATTAGTGATGTTGCACTATTTCATGTGCCTGTTAGCCTCTCATGGCTTATGTTTGGAAAAATTTCTATTCAGGTCCTCTGTCCATTTTTATTAACCACTTACCAAATATATAATTTGTACGTATTTTCTGCCATTCCATAGGTTGTCTCTTTGTGGTTTCCTTCAGTCTGTAGAAGCTTTTTAGTTTGATGTAATCCCTTTGGTTTTGTTTGCCTTTGCTTTTGGTGTCAAATCCAAAAAAATGATTGCCAAGACCACTGTCAAGGAGCTTACCTTCTGTTTTCTCGTAGGAGTTTTATGGTTTCAACTTCTATGTTCAAGTCTTTCATTTTTTTTCTTTCATTTATTTTGAGTTAATTCTTGTATATGCTTTACAGTAAGGGTTCAGTTTCATTCTTTTTGCATGTGGCTGTCCAGTTTTCCAACACCATTAATTATAGTATCCTTTCCTCATTTTATATTGTCGGCTGCATTTTAAATTAACTGAGCATATATGTTTGGGTTTATTTCTAGGCTCTGTATTGTGTTCCATTGATTTATGTGTCTTTTTATGTCAATGGCATACTGTTTTGATTACTATACTTTGAAATCAGGAAGTATGAATCAGGTTTTCTTGAAGAGATCTGAGTGGCACACCTCTATGGCAACCACATTCCACCCCTTAGGCTGCACAGATCTGCTCCACATCCTTTTGATGGAGCAGCTCCTTTAGAGTTCCATGAGTCTCTTACATAAAAACTAAATTGTATCTTTTCCCACCACTGACATATATAATACCACAGATCTGGCAGATCATATGACCCAATTTGCAGGGTTACTTGGATCACATCCTGAATCTTCTGCAGATCCCTTTCCTGATCCAGGCCTCAAACTTATTAGCCTTTTATATCATCCAGTATGTGGGTTGGAATACTGTTTCTAGGTGGAATGTGTTGCCTCCAGAATCCAGAGAGAGCCACCAGATATTGTGCTTGCTTCCTTGTAGCAGGTGATGCAAATATAGCAAGCTTTTACTTTGTAGGGATGTCCCAGCATGCCCTTTACCACTGGGTCTCCTAAAAACTTCCTAAGAATGGCAGACCCTCAAATCTTTGTAGAGTTTATCTCCTGCCCTCTGAAACACCTTATCTCCACAAGGCCTTCAGTGTGGTAAGCTAACTTCTGCTTATCTTGTCCAATCAGCATGATGTCATTGATGTGATGTTTTGTGGAATGTCTATATGATGTACAGTTTATATCATCTAAAGTGCAATGGTTAACATATCCCTGGAGCAAAACTAAGTGAATATTTTCCATTCCACGTAAATGCAAACTATTTCCGGTCTTCTGTTCAAGATAGAATTTTTTTTTTTAAATTTATCAGATCAGTGGTTGTATATTAGGTACCTAATATCTAATACCATTGCTGTGTGCAGTCATTGGCTAGGAGTAAGCCAGGAAGACAGTCATCTTGAATGCTGAGGTATCCAAAAGAGGAGCAGCTGGAGACTGGCCAGACAACTACATTTTTCACAGGAAGTTTTAGGAGAGGGCTGATTGGCAAACCTCAGTACCTCAATGGCTGTCACGGTGCTCATGGTAAACAAATGGGTCTCAAGAAGAAAATAAACCGGAAAGATCCACCAGTACCTCTCCCTCTCCTCCTGACCTTACTCCGTGGAGGGAATCACTGTTAACACTTTCTTACATATCCTTCCAGAATTTCTAAATCATTTATGTTCATGTCTTTTTTTTCTTAAACCCAGTGGGATCATGACATAAACAGTGTCCCATAACTTCACAGCATGTCTGAATATCTTGCCGTACAAATAGGTGTAATGCTACCTCGGTTTTTTTTAAACAGCTACATAAAATTTTCTTTGCTTCTGTCATAATTTATTTCCTTGGCTAAGTTACATGAAATATTCCAGTATTCTTTAAATGAAGTTTTCCTTTTTAAAATTTTTTCTATTCTATGTATGCTACCAAATAATTCTAATACGAGAAAAGAGAATGAGAAAAACTTCATTTGACAAATTTTTCTAGGATAACCAATTGAAAATTATTTGAACAGAAATTGAGCTTTGCTGGAGAGGTCAAAACAAAGCAAAAACTGGCTTACTTCCATAATCAAGAAGCCTTATATTGACCTGAGTGGCACTAGGTCTAACAGAGGATAGCTGGACCATAATAGGGATGTGGTAGGATTAAAGAATTGCCAAGTCTAATTAACATCTAGGGACTATACAGAGCCAGCAGGAATAGTAAAGTCATTTCTACCAGTTAATAAAATCAATTATGTATTTAAACACACTCAGGAAATATATTCAAAATCCGTGTCTGGCCTAATTAGGGTAGGGAATCATAATGAACGCAAAAAGAAAAAGGCTGCCAACCAATCCAGTATTTCCAAAACAATTTTTATGGTCCTCAGTTTTATTTCTGTATACATTCCATCTCTAACTCTACAGGAAGATCCATTTGAGCAAAAACATGCCATTAGAAACATTTAATATGTATTTGTTGGTGCAGGTCATAAACATAAAATCATTTTATAAGCAAAGGAATTAGCATAATTCTAGACCACTTTATGCAAGGCATCTGTGCCAAAGAGCCTGAATTATATATAGTGGGCCTAGTCTGGGTTGAACGGACCTGACTTTCGATTACATAAATACATTATCCTTAAGGGCAGATCTATATGGATTCCCAGTTCATGGAATTGTGTTTTTTGGGGGTTTGTTTTGGTTTTGTTTTTGAGATTTTATCTATGAGACAGCACAGGCAGGGTGAAGGGCAGAGGGAGAAGCAGGGAGCCCAATGTGGGACTCAGTCCTGGGACTCTGGGATCATGACCCAAGCTGAAGGCAGACCAACCAGGCACTTCTGGTTCATGGAGTTTGCAATTAAGTCAACTAATAAACAAGAAAGATAAAGTCTTATTTGCCCAATAGTGTCTAATAACCCTAGCCTAATTGTTTGTTTGACAAATATTATCATGCATCGTGAGCAAATAAGTTAAAACAGACTCTAAACCTCAGCTGTTCCACGTATTAGTTTTGAGATTGTGGGCAAGTTAAACTTCCTAGGCACCAATTTTTTTTATCTGCAAAAGATGATCAGTGATAAGTTTTTCCTCTATTTGGGAGTAATCCTAGTAGCATTTGGTACATAAATGCTATTAAATGGCTCTCCTAGAATTTCTCCCCTTTGCACTGAACAATCATAACAGAAATACGGATAATCTGTCTTCCACTAGCCAAAAATCTGCTGGAATATGGAGAAAAGAAAAAATACTTGTGAACAATTGCATGAAATCAACAGTGAAAAAGCAACCCACAAAATGCAAGAATGTTTGCAAATCATGTATCTGATAAGATAATAATAACCAGAATATATAGAGCACTCCTAAAAGTCAACAATAGAGAAGACGACCAAATTTAAAAATGGGCAAAATATTTAAATAGACATTTCTCCAAAGATGTACAAATGGCCAATAGGCACATGAAAAAGATGCTCAACATCACTAATCAATGAAGTCCAAATCAAACCACAATGTGTTATCACCTTACACTTACTAGGATAACTAGTAACAAGTGTTGGCAAGATAGGTCAGCCCCTCCTGAAATAGTTTCCCACAACAATAAAAGGGAGGGGGCAGTTTTCTTTCCCAGAAGACGCAGAAGAGATGAAGGAAATGAAAATGGTTGAGAAATACTAATGTAAAGACAATATTGTCTGTGGCTCCTGGGTGGCTCAGTCGATTGAGCATCTGACTCCTGATTTTAGCTCAGATCATGATCTCAGGGTCTTGGGATCAAGCCCCATGTGGAGCTCCACACTCAGGGGAGAATCTGCTTCAAAAGATTCTCTCCCTCTCTCTCTTCTCCCTCCCCCCACCCACGCACACTCTCTAAATAAATAAATCTTAAAAAACAGACAACCTTGTCTTAGTGGAGACAATAATTTGGAAGGTTAAGGCATAGATTTGGGGAAATTAAGTAACCTTCCAATGGTCACATAGTAACAAACCCAAGATACAAAAAACACTAGCTTTTTTTTTTTTTTTTTTTTTTTTTTTTTAAGATTTTATTTATTTGACAGAGGCATCGAGAGAGGGAACACAAGCAGGGGGAGTGGGAAAGGGAGAAGCAGGCTTCCCACTGAGCAGAGAGCCCAATGAGGGGCTCAATCCCAGAATGCCAGGACCATGACCTGAGCAGAAGGCAGATGCTTAACTACTGAGCCACCCAGGTGCCCCAACACTAGCCTTTTGTCAACTCTTAGTTGCTGCTATCAGAGTAGGGATTCTGGTCTACTTTATGATGAGCTGGTAAAGGGAAATTAGTTGGAATAGCTCTGGAGACCCAGGAAGTAAGAATGAAGTCTTTTCCACTAAGTATTGGCCAAATTCTAAAACAACCTCCAAATTCCTATCTCTCAGTGTACATGCCCTACATAGCCCCCTTTCCTCGACTGGAGCCTTTGAATATGATGGGATATTAGTCCTGTGATTAAGCTATGTTATATGAAACAGGTAAGGGGATTTTGCTGTTACAATTTAGCCTCTACTCAGTTGATCAAAAGGTGGGTCCTTGGTGGGCCCTACCTAATTAGGTGAGCCAATTAAAAGAAGATCTGGAGGCAGGGACAGGAGAAACCAGATTTGAGACAGCAGAGACTCTTGTTGGCCTTGAAGAAACAAACTGCCACATGGAAAGGTCCATATGGCAGTCCATATGGCAAGGAACAGTGAGTGACCTCTAAGAGTCAAGCCTAAACTATCACCAGCAACTACTGAACTTGGAAAAGGAACCTGAGCCTCAGATGAGATTGCAGCTTAGGTAAGATCTGAGTAGACTTGTGTCCAGATTCCTGACCCATGAAAACTGTAAGATAATATGTGTTGTTTCAAACCACAAAAACTTGTGGTAGTTTGTTACACAGAAATGGAAACCTAACACAAGTATCCTTATAGTAAAAATACTTATATAAAATATCAAATATATTTAATATTTTTATATGTGTGTATTATACATTATAGAAATATATATTTTATACTATAAAATACAGTATATAGACTCTGGCAGATATGTGCTGCCTTGTCTGATGGGGTAACATAGCTTACAGGTTCACAGGCATAGGAGTCTAGTGTATTGAATAATCTATAGCGTTATATAATGGAGAGAATATTGGATTGAGAGGAAATAGTATTGCATGCTGGTGCAGACACTCACTGAGTAACCCTAGATAAATCAATTTGGGGGAGCTTCAGTTCCCAAGGAAGCAATTAGACTGGTTGGTGGTAATAGTTGTACAACAGTGTGAATATACTTAATGCCACTGAACTGTATACTTAAAAATGGTTAAAAGGGTTAACTTTATGTTATGTATATTTTACCACAATTTTTTAAAATTCAATGTTTAGAACACAATTCTGCCATTAGTTTATAAGGTGCTCATTTTACCACATCTCTATCAGCATTAAAAATCTGACAAACTTTTTAAAAAAGGATAATGATATTCTATAGTCAGTCTTGTGAATTCTAGTAGGAATATTAGACTTTTTTGCTCTTTGAAATTATGTTTTTGAGGCATTTCAAGCAGAGCTTAATATCAGATCCTCTTTCCACAGTTTGAGTCACTTTATTCCCATCTCAGCCCAATCTCTACATTAAATTCTGGTCTTTGGTAAAACACATTAAATATCTCTTGTTCAACAATAACACTTGGCATCAAATAACCTTTGTTATTGGCAAGACTCACTCTGATATTATATCACATTTTTGGTAATTGTATTTCTGTTTTGTTTCCTATGGCTGCCTGCCTATTTTTGTAACCTTCCTAATACCCTAAATGCTCTATGACTTTTATACAACAAATACTTAAAGTGTCTACTCTGTACTGTGCACTATTTTAGCTGCTTAGGTTAAAATAGGGAAAAACAAAAAAGTCTTGCCATTATTTACTTTTTAGTACAGCAGGGGAAACAGTAAGTTATAAATGTGATGAAGCTGAAAGTGTTCCTGGAATGTTTGAGGAACAGCAGTGAGTATGGATGGACAGAGCAGCAGTAGGTAGAGGGGTAATGAAGGGCCAGGTTAAATAGGGATTTAGGATAACTGTAGAGGCATTGTTTTAATTTGAAGGAAATTGAAAGGCATTGCACACTTTTTTTTTTTTAAAGATTTTATTTACTTATTTGAGAGAGAAGAGAGCATGAGACGGGGGAGGGTCAAAGGGAGAAGCAGACTCCCCACTGAGCAGGGAGCCCAATGTAGGGGCTCCATCCTGGGACTCTGGGATTATGACTGGAGCCAAAGGCAGATGCTTATCCAACTGAGCCACCCAGGCACCCCTGCACTGCACACTTTTTAACAGAAAAGTAATATGATCTAATTTATATTTTAAAAGCTCAAAAAAAAAAAAGACCTATTTTAGCTACACTGTTGATAATAGACTCTGGACAGTCATAGGTAGAAATAGGGGGACTATGGAAGTAATATAGCGAAGAGGACTTCGACTTCTTGCCAAGATGGAGTAACAGACTAAATTTACCCTGCCATCTGAAACAACTAAAAAACAGGACATACTATGTAAAATAAATATTGAATATCAGCAGATGATAATGATTCCTTAGGGAAAACAACTAAGGTGAGCCCTGTGATTGCCAGCATCCTACATGGGGAGTTTCTTCATTCCAGTGCAGGGGAAGGCAATCTAACAGCAGCCTAGTGGTCTTACTGAATTGAAGGAGTGGAGTTGAGAATTAGAGCACCAGCACAGCTGGAATTCCCAGAGCAGACTACCAGAGAGGAAGGAACTGCACAGAGTACAGAGGTTGCAGAGGGTCTCCCTGAGTGTCTGGATGAGTACTATTCAGAACATGTGTACGAAGAAACTACCCAAGGACAGGAAAAGAACTACCTGAAATCACTAGTGGGAACAGTTCCTGGGGCTCACAATAGGCTTGGAATAGTATTCCCACAAGCCAGAGTGGAAAAACTAAGTAGATTATGGGGGGGGGGAGTAGAGAACTCAGATGGGTATTGCTTCAGGAGTGGGAAAAAAATTGCCCTAGTTAGTCTAGGCTGCTCCATCATAGACAATAGATTGGGGCAGACAATAGATCAGCCAAAAGTCATTAAAGGGAAACGGTGAGGAATGAGATGACCAGATGGGCTTTGGAAACTCAACATATTCCTGGGATCTAAGAGGCCACATGCATGAGTAGGGCTCTGCACATGCTAAGGAAAGACCTGACAAGGTCCTAAGCTCTCACTTCTGACTGGCCTTGTGAGTACACACTAGCCCAAAATAAAGGCTAAGATAAAGTTGTAAACTACCTGGGTAAATGCAGAAGATGTGCTCCAACATGAACAAAGACCTCAAAGACAGAGATTTACTCTTTTTAGGCACATAAGGAAATTTCTCTCCAATTATCAGCTGACCATTGAGCTAACCGAGTAGGGGCATCCGTGGCTCTACACACACACACACGATTACAGACTAAACAGAATCAGTCCAGAGTCACTGAACAAACAACTACAAGTAGCAACAATACACCCTGGGAGGGTGACAGAATCTGATTTCCAGACTTGCTTAATTATATTGTTTGAAATGCCCCCATTTTCTTTCTCTCTCTCTTTTTTAAAGATTTATTTATTTGAGAGAGAGTGTGCACGTGCTTGCTCGAGCATGAACTGGGGGAAAGGGCAGAGGGAGAGGGAGAAGCAAACTCCTCGCAGAGCTGGGAGCCCAATGCAGGGCTCGATCCCAGGACCCTGATATCATGACCTGAACCGAAGGCAGATGCTTAGCTTACTGAGCCATAAAGGTTCCTCAAAAGATAAAAAGTATTAAAAGGGTCCAGATAAAATTTCTGGAGTCTTAATATACTATATCTGAAATGGAATAAGCACTAAAGGAGCTTTGAGGAGGAATAATAAAGAATCAGCAAACTTGAGGAAGGTCAATTTAAGATTATACAACATAAAATGGGGGTGGTGGGAGCTATATATATACATACAAACAGCTTTTGTAAACTATTGACATGAAATTTTTATTAATCCAAGTTAGACTGCTATCAATTAAGATGTTAATAATAATCCACAGAGCAACCACTAAGAAAATAATTTAAAAATATATAGTAAAACAATAAGGAAATTAAAACGATACTGTAGAATCATCTATTTGACAGAAAAGAATGCAGTAATGGAAGAACTGAGGAATGAAAAAAATATAGTAAATAGCAAAATGGCAGATATATATCCTCCTTTATCTTTTATTACATTAAATGTGAGCAGATTAAATTCTCAAACAGCAGATATTGGCATATGGCTATATTAAAGGAAAAAAGAAACATCATCCAATTTTGTTATCATTTTAGATTCAAAGAAAAAGTAGGTTCACAGTAAAAGGATAGTAAAAGATATGCCATGAAATAGTTACCAAAAGAGAACTAGAGTACTGTACTAATATCAGATAATATGGATTTAAGACAAAAATTGTTATGAGGGAAGAAAAGAGCATAATGACAAAGGTTAGTCTATCAAGAAGAAATAACAATTATAAATGCACTTAATAACAGAAACCCAAAAAGCATGAAGCAAAAAAATGGACAAAATCGAAGAGAGACAAAAATACCCACTTTTGATAATGGATAGAACCAGGCAGAAGAGCAACAAGTAAGTAGACGACTTCAACAGCAGTAAAAACCAGTTACACTTAATAGACATCTATGGAATACTTCAATACCCAACAGCAGCAAGAGACATTTTTTTTCTCTAGCACATATAAAACATATTCCAGGATAGAACATACGCTATGCCGTAAAAAAAGCCTCGATAAATTAAAAAGGATAGAGATTATATAAGTTAAATTCTCTAACCACAATGGAAGAATTACAAACCAGTAGCAGAAAGAAATTAGGGGAATTCACAGCTATGTGGAAATTAAACAACATCTAAAGAAGAAACCACAAGGAAATTGGAAAATAATTTGGGATGAATAAAAATAAAGATACAATATACAGAAATTTGTGGGATACAATGAAAGAAATGGTTAGAGGTAAATATATACTGTAAACACCTACATTAAAAATGAAGAAAGAACACAAATAATTTACCTGACCTTCCTTCCACCTTAGGAACTAAGAAGAGAAGAGCAAACTAAATCCCCAGCAAGTGGAAGGAAGGAAATAAATACTAGAGTAGAAATTAATGAAATAGAGAATACAAAAACAATCAAGAAAATTAAAACAAAACAAAACAATGTTGGCTCTTTAAAATGAACAACAAAATTGATAGACCATTAGCTAAACTGACCAAGGTGGGGGTGGGGTGGTGGAGAGAACACTCATTATTAAAATTATGAATGAAATAGGGAACATTACTATGGACTTTACTGAGATAAAAAAGATTATTAGAGAATACTGTGAGCAACTATATGTCAACAAATTAGATAACCTGGAAAAAATAGACAATTTCCTAGAAAAATACAAACTATCAAAAACTGACTCAAGGTAATGTAGAAAATCTGAAACAGATACATAAAAAATAAAGACATTGAGTTAGTAATAATATTTTTAAGATATTTCATTCATTCATTTGAGAGAGACAGGGAGAGAGTGAGAGCACAAGCAGCGGGGAGGGGCAGAGAAAAAGGGAGAAGCAGACTCCCTGAGGAGCAGGAAACCCCACTTGGGGCTCAATCCCAGGACCGTGAGATCATGTCCTGAGCTGAAGGCAGCCGCTGAACGGACCGAGCCACCCAGGCATCCCCAGGAATAAAAATTTCTTACAAAGAAAAACCCTGTCCAGGTAGCTTACTGATAAATCCTACTAAATGGTTAAAGAATTAACACCAATTCTTCATGAACTCTTCTAAAAAACAGAGGCGTAAGGAATACTACTCAACTGAGTACATGAAGTACTAGTGCCACGATACCAAACGTGACAAATCATCACAGAGAAAACTACAGATCAGTATTTCTTACGAATATAGATAAAAAATCCTCACCAAGGGGCGCCTGGGTGGCACAGCGGTTAAGCGCCTGCCTTCGGCTCAGGGCGTGGATCCCGGCGTTATGGGATCGAGCCCCACGTCAGGCTCCTCTGCTATGAGCCTGCTTCTTCCTCTCCCACTCCCCCTGCTTGTGTTCCCTCTCTCGCTGGCTGTCTCTGTCTCTGTCAAATAAATAATAAAAAAAATCTTTAAAAAAAAAAAATCCTCACCAAATACTAGCAAAGCAAATGTAGCTTTATATAAAAAGGATTATATGCCATGGCCAAGTGAGATTTATCTTAGGAATGCAAAGTTAATTCACCATCCAGAAATCAATGTGAGAATGTAATATATCAATAAAATAAAAGTCAAAACCACATGCACATCTCAACATGATTTGCAGAAAAATTATTTAACAAAATCCAATACCCTTACTTGATAAATAAATTAGGAATAGTCGGGAACTCCTTCGACTGGAGAAAGGACATCTGGCAAAGTTGAGCCAATTCAAAGATCAATTAATATAGTTCATCACATCCATTATATCAAAATATGATATCAATAGATGCAGAAAAGCCATTTGGCAAAATCCAATCCCCATTCCTGATTAAAATTTTTAAAGCAAAAAACAAAAACAAAAACTTTAAACTAGAAAGAGAAGGAAACTTCCTCAACTTGACAAAGAACATATACACAAAAAACTTAGAGCTAAGTGACAAATCATATGCTTTCCTCCCAAGACCAGGAACAGGGCATGGAGGTACTCTCTCACCTTGCATGTAACCGTAATTCATTTCTTGTTATTGCTGAGTAGCATTCCATGTATACTGTCAAGTACTCCCTCTTCTACTTTCCGGAAAAGCTAGTGTAGAATTGCTATCATCCTTCTCAATATAGTTGTAGAATTCCCCAGGGAATCCATATGAGCCGAGAGTTTTCTTTGTGGGAGGGTTTTTAAATATAAATTTGATTTCTTTACTGTATATTGGACTAGTTACATAATCTATTTTTTTCTTGAAAGAGCTGTGTAATTTGTATCTTCAAAAAATGTCTTCATTTAGCTGCCAAATGTGTTGTCATAACATTGTTTATAATATTTCCTCATTATCTTTTTTTTTTTTTTTAAGATTTTATTTGAGAGAGAGAGAGTGAGTGAGAGAGAGCCCAAGAGGAGGGAGGGTCAGAGGGAGAAGCAGACTGCCTGCTGAGCAGGGAGCCTGATCTTGGGACTCCGGGATCATGAACTGAGCCGAGGGCAGACGCTTAACCAACTGAGCCACCCAGGCGCCCTCCTCATTATCTCTTTGATGTCACTAGAATGTTTGTATTATTTTGTACTTGCCTCCTTAGTTAACTTGGCCCAATCTTAAAGCTCCCCAGCTGGCAGGGAAGCAAGCACACTTAACCAAAATCTCGAAATCTCTTAGGGCACCTGGGTGGCTCAGTCGTTAAGCGTCTGCCTTCCGTTCAGGGCGTGATCCCTGCATTCTGGGATGGAGCCCTGCATCAGGCTCCTCCGCTGGAAGCCTGCTTCTTCCCCTCCCACTCCCCCTGCTGTGTTCCCTCTCTCACTGGCTGTCTCTCTCTCTGTCAAGTAAATAAATAAAATCTTAAAAAAAAAAATCTCAAAATCTCTCCTTAGAAAGCTTTCTCTGAAGACATTTAAAAATTCTTAGTTGTCCGGGGTGCATGGGTGGCACAGCGGTTAAGCATCAGGGCGTGATCCCGGCGTTATGGGATCGAGCCCCACATCGGGCTCCTCCGCTATGAGCCTGCTTCTTCCTCTTCCACTCCCCCTGCTTGTGTTCCCTTTCTCGCTGGCTGTCTCTATCTCTGTCGAATAAATAAATAAAATCTTTAAAAAAAAAAATTCTTAGTTGTCCTTCAATTACGTCTTCGGGGATTGTGTGTATTTTAAAGACTGGCAATCACGGGGGATAGTAGAGATGTAGGAGATATATAAAAAGATTGAATAAAATCTGAAGTGAGAGCCACCTGGCTGGCTCAGTCAGTGGAGCGTGTGACTCTTTATCTCAGGATTGTGAGTTCTAGCCCCATATTGGGTGTAAAGATTACTTTTTAAAAAATTGGTGAAATGAAAAGAATCTGAATAAGTCACTTAGGTCATCCTTCTGCCTTGAGTTAAGTTCATGTTTGAACAACCTGGGCAACTGACATTTTAGCTTAGTTTCTTAAAACTTCTTTCACAAAGATTCTGTTACCTCCCTTTAAAAGGCCTTCTAGCCCAAAGGTAACAATCTGTCTGAAAGGATGCTTCCTAATGTCTGTGCTCATGTGACTGTCCATTTCTGCTCACGCCTTTTAAAATAATTGCTTTGTCCTATTCTATCCCTTTTTCCCTTGGATGGGTCCTTTGTACTCTGATTCCACCTACTGGTTGGAGCCTGAAATAACAATGGATTTCACGATCAGTCCTCTTCCTTTTACTGCTGTGAGTATGGAATTTGTTATTGATGGAAATAGGCATCTCTTTTAGGAACTTGGTGACATTCTTTGGATTTTAAACATCTTAATCTTAATCTTTAATCTTACCCCTTCAAATTCCCACCAAATCTGTCCAACGACCTTAACAAAGCCAGACAGTATAGAAGGCATTTTTAGAAGGATGCTCTTGGAATTTTTATAGAATCCTGTTATGCCTCGTTGTTAAACAAGTTTCTGAAGATAAGTCTCTACTGTTGACTTTTCAGTTATTTGAGAAGTAGAATAAATTCCATGCAAACGTCTAATTGATATTTGGCAATAAGTTAATGCTAAATTTATAATTAGAGATTTTTTTCTTTGTGGTTGCCCTAGGGATTACCATTAATATCTTAAATTATAATAATCTAGTTTGGATTAATGCCAATTTAATTTCAAGAGTATAAAAATTATGTTTTTATTTAGCTCTGCCCCCTACCATGCCGTTATTGTCAGAAATTGCATCTTTATACATATATGCCCAACAACTTACATTTGTAGTTATTGCATTATGCAGTTATCTTTTAAATCAGACATTGAAAAAAAGCATTACAAACAAGTAGTATATTTATACTCTAGTTTTACATTTATCTACATAGTTACCTTTACTGGTGGTCTTTATTTTATTCATGAGGCTTTAAGGATGCCTGACTGGCTCAGCTGGTAGAGCACGTGACTCTTGATCTTGGGGTCATGAGTTCAAGCCCCATGTTGGGTGCAGAGCCTATTTAAAATGAAACAAAACCTGAGGGACACCTGAGTGGCTCCACTGGTTGAGCGCCTGCCTTCGGCCCAGGTCATGATCCCAGGGTCCTGGGATCGAGTGTCACATTGGGCTCCTTGCTCAGCAAGGAGCCTGCTTCTCCCTCTGCCTGCTGCTCCCCCTGCTTGTGCTCTCTGACAAATAAATTAAAAAAAAAAAAAAGGTGAGGATTTAAGTTACTGTCTAAAGTCCTTTTATTTCAGCCTGAAGGATTCCCTATAGGATTTCTTGTAAGGCAGTTCTTTTACTAAGGAAGCCTTGAAGTTTTTGTTTATCTGGGAATGTCTTAATTTCTCCATTTTGGAAGATATTTTTGCTGGATATAGAATTCTGGAGTGATGGGTTTTTTTCTTTCAGTGCTTTAAATATAGTACCCCTTTTGATCTCCATGGTTTCTTTTTTGTTTTTAAAGACTTCATTTAAGTAATCTCTATGCCCAATGAGGGACTCAAAGCTACAACCCTGAGATCGAGAGTTGCTCGCTGTAGGGACTGAGCCAGACGCCTCTGATCTCCATGGTTTCTGAGTGATCAGCTGTTAATCTCGTGAAGGTTTCTTGTTCATGATGCATTGTTCTCTCTTGCCACTTTCAAGATTCTCTCCTCTTTTCATAGTTTGTAATGCATCTGGGTGTGGCTCTCCTTCGGTTTATTAACTTGGAGTTTGTTGCACTTAGTTGTATAGATTAATGTTTTTTTTTTTAATCAAATTTGGGGAATTTTTGACAATTTTTTCTTCAAATATTCTTTTCTGCTCCTTTCTCTCTCACCATGTCCAGTATGTTGGCATGCTTGATGTTCTCACAGGTCTCTAAAACTCTGTTTATTTTCTTCCATTCTTTTTCTGTCCTCATGCTGGATAATCTCAATTGACATATCTTTAAATGCAATGAATTTTTTTTTTTTACTTCCTGCTCAAATTTGGTGTTGAGTCTCTCTCATGAATTTTTCATTTCAGCTATTTTATTTTTCAACCCCAGAATTTGTTTGTTTCCATTTTATTTAATTTATTTTTAAAATAAAGATTTTATTTATTTATTTGCTGGCATGAGAGAGAGAGAACACAAGCAGGGGAGGGGGCAAAGGGAGAGGGAGAGGGAGATGCAGACCCCTTGCTGAGCAGGGAGCCTGATGCTGGGTTCCATCCTAGGACCCTGAGATCAAGACCGGAGCTGAAGGCAGATGCTTAACCAACTGAGCCACCCAGGAGCCCCTCCCTGTATTTGGTTCCATTTTAAAATTGCTATCTCTTGAGGCACCTGGGTGGCTCGGTTAAGTGTCTGCCTTCCACCCAGGTTATGTTCCCAGGGTTCTGGGATCAAGCCCCATGTGAGGCTCTTTGCTCAGTGGGGAGTCTGCTTCTCCCTCTGCCTCTGCCCCCTGCTTGTGCTCTCTCTCTCTCTCTAAAATAAATAAATAAATAATAGATCTTTTAAGATAAATAAATAATAAAATAAAATTGCTATCTCTTTGATAGTCTCTATTTAGTGAAACATTGTTCTCATACTTTTTTACTTCTTTAGACGTTGTTTTCTTTAGTTTTTTAAATCTAATGAAAATAATTGATTTAAAGTCTTTGTCTAGTAAGTTAAGGGACTTCAGGAATTATTTCTATTGAGTTTTTTTCCTGCGTATAAGTCAAACTTTCTTCCTTCTAATAATTTTTTGTTGAAAACTGAACATTTCAAATAATATAATGTGACATCTCTAGAAATCAGATTCTTTGGTCTCCTCAGAATTTATTGTTACTGCTTTTTTTTTTTATCAGTTTTTGTTTGTCCAGTGACTTCTGAACTAATTTCATAAATTTTTTTTTAAGATTTTATTTATTTATTTGACAGAGAGAGACACAGCCGGGGAGAGTGGGAACACAGCAGGGGGAGTGGGAGAGGAAGAAGCAGGCTCCCAGCACAGAGCATGGAGCCCGACGTGGGGCCCGATCCCAGGATCCTGGGATCACGCCCTGAGCCAAAGGCAGATGCTTAACGACTGAGCCACCCTGGCGCCCCTCATAAATTTTTTCAATGTCCCTATGGATATCTCATTCCTCAGCATTTCTTTTTAAGCATTTTGGTTAGTCTATTATTTATGCCATCATCTTAGGCAGCTATAATGTTAAAACATTCAAAGCTCTTCCTTCATTTCCCTGAGGTATTTAGCAGTGGGCAAGCCTATGTGAGGTTGCATAAAGAAAAGACTTTCCAATAGTCTTCCAGGGAACCATTAGCAGACAGGTCAATAATGACATTTCTTTGGGAATGAGATTCTTTCAACATCCCCCAACCCCCATTTTTAGAAATGCAGGCTGTTATTTTTCAAGGTTACTGTGGAACTGGGAAGTGGGGCGTGGGACTTAGGAAAGGAAATGCCACAAAGCTCATTGCTCTTACCAGAATTCAGCTGTTTTTCTTAAATAATTGTTCTCTGGATTACTGCAAACCTTTGGTTGATTTCCAGGGTTCTAAAGCTGATCCTGACGATTTTGTTAGAATTTTTTGTTGTTACTTTTAGAGATTGTTACTACATGATTTTTGCTGAAATCATCCCAATTAGACCTTTTTGCTCTCATTTTATTTATCTATTTATTTAAAATAACTTATGTTAATTATGAAACCCAAATCACAGGTTTTTTTTTTTTTTTAAGATTTTTAAATTTATTTGACAGAGAGAGACACAGCAAGAGAGGGAACACAAGCAGGGGGAGTGGGAGAGGGAGAAGCAGGCTCCTCACTGAGCAGGGAGCCCGATGCGGGGCTCAATCCTAAGACCCTGGGATCATGACCTGAGCCGAAGGCAGATGCTTAACGACTGAGCCACCCAGGCGCCCCTGCTCTCTTTTTAAAAATTTATTCAGGGGCACCCATGTGGCTCAGTCGGTTAAGCATTTTACTCTTTTTTCTTTAAAGATTTTATTTATTTATTTGACAGAGAGACAGCCAGCGAGAGAGGGAACACAGGCAGGGGGAGCGGGAAAAGAAGAAGCAGGCTCACAGTGGAGGAGCCCGATGTGGGGCTCGATCCCAGGACTCAGGGATTACGCCCTGAGCCTAAGGCAGACACTTAACGACTGAGTCACCCAGGCACCCCTAAGCATTTTACTCTTGATTGCAGCTCAGGTCATAATCTCAGGATCATGAGATCTATGCCCAGCATGGAGCCTGCTTAAGATTCTCTTTCTCCCTCTCCCTTTGCCCATCCCACCTCTCTAAAAAAATGAATTAACAATAATTTTTTTAAATAAGTAAATATTCATTCATCTTTATTAAGTGCCTACCACAGACAGACAATGTTGTAAGTGGACTGAGGGTATAGCATCATGGTTCAGTTGCTGTCTGAGTCTGGGTGTGGTTGGGTGGCAACTTCATTCGTCCTGATGCATTCATATTTGAACTTTGACACAGCATTTAGTTTACTCAAATGGATTTGAAGAAGAAATAGTGAGGCCTACAGTTAGTAGAGAAGGGTGGCAAAGACACAGGCAAGCAAGGAGTGGCCCTAACTCCAGCAGGTTCGTCCCTTCCTCTTCCCCAGATTAACTTGATTTGCTTAGCTCCTGACTTTCCAGTGGTAGAGTCTCTAATCAGCAGTCCTGGAATGTGATGGAAATAGGCCGCTGTCTTCCGGCCTCTTCTGGAATGAGAACAGAAAGCTGGCTTGCTCAGAATACCATCCCCTATGTGGTAGTATTCAATGTATCTTGTAAGAGATTACCAAACAAGGTGTGCCAGTAGCTTTTTGGAGAATAAAGTATTCAAAGAAAATGTCAGCAGGTGAAAGACCAAAGACTATTTGTGAAAAAGTAGAAATAATCTGGACTTGAAAAAATAACATCACTGAGTAGAATGATAAGGAACAAAATATAAGAAGTATATATATATATATAAATATTTTTTAAAGATTTTATTTATTTGAGAGAGAGTGAGAGAGATAATAGAGGGAAAGGGAGAAGCAGACTTGCCACTGAACAAAGAGCCCAATTTGGTGCTTGATCCCATGACCCCAAGAGCATGACCTGAGCCAAAGGCAAATGCTTAACCGAGTCACCCAGGCACCCCTATAAAATATATTTTTAAAAGCATCAAGAAAGCTGGGATAATACAAATAAAGAAGAATTCCAAGCACACCAGAACAATTTTTTTTTCCTTAGCTTTATTGATGAGTGCTTATCACCAGTAAGTTTTTGCTGTAGATGAATTGGAAATTTATGAGTATCCCTGAATAACTATTATATACATTATATAACTATAATATAGTTAACTTAGTTATGCCTAATATAATATATAGCACAAGATAATAACCTATTAGGACAAGATGATAACAATAGGATAATATATAATTTATATAATTTTTATTCCAAAAATACTTTTATTATTTACAATAAAGGTCCACATGCAAAAACCCTTCCAGGTGATATATTATGTTTATTCAGGCTAAAACCCTCAAGTCAGGATTCTGATATCCAGAACAAAACTAAGTAGGCTAACTCTTTACAAAATAACTATTAACATGGCTGTTTCCTCTGTATGTGCCATGTGATGTGCCAGCAATAGGATTTTATGCAGTTTTGGAAATTATTAGACTCTGGACATTTTTCCCCACCAACTTCCAGGCAGATTATCAGACTGATAACTGCATTAAATAGATTTTTAAAAGATATTTTATTTATTTATTTGAGAGAGAGAGAGAGCACAAGTGGTGGGAGGGAGAATGGGAGGGGAGCCCAATGCGGGGCTCAATCCCAGGACCCCAGGATCATGACCTGAACCTAAGGCAGACACAACACCAAATGAGCCACCCAGGGGCCCCCATTAAAGAGGTTTTAAAATGGATCAGAAGAGATAAAAATATTTGACTGAAAGGGTAGTAAAGTGAAGTAAACAACTCCTAATGGAAGGTCAGCTAGCCTCCCACAGAGGGATTGGCGTTACTGGAGCTGGAAGATTTTCCTTATATAGAAAGCAGAAACAGGGTGATGGAACAAAGGAGAGACAAGACTGGCCAAAATCAAGCTTATATCATGTTCTTACTACATGCCAATGTTATGGGCAAACTATATTCCTGGGGGCCTCAGGGAGGTCAGGCTCTGGAGTTTATTTCAAAAGCAGTTTGATTCAAATTTAGAACAGACACGGAGAGGTTTCCTGATTCTAACTCAAAACAGCTTCTGGTTAGATCAATAAATATAATTGATAGGGAAGTGTTTGGACTAAATTAGTGTAAATATAATACTTAACTAGTGACGCATGTTTGAAATTTCTTCCCTGCCACCAGCTTTATTGAGATATAATCCACAAACAACATTGTGTTAGTTTAAGGCATACAACATATGATTTGATAGATGTATATGTTGTGGAATGTATCCACATTAAGGTTAGGTATTACATCTATCTCTTCACAGAATTATAAATTGTGTGTGTGTGGTGAGAACATTTAAGATCTACTTAATCTTTGCAAATTTCCAGTATACAATTCAGTATTGTTAACTACAATCATCATGCTGTACATTTGAACCCCTGAACTTATTACAACTTGAAAGTTCGTATATGTTGACCACATCTCCCCGTATCTCCCTCTCTCAGCCCCTGGCAACCACCATTCTACTATGTTTTTATGAGTTCAAGTTTTTTAGATTCCACATGTAAATGAGATCATACAGTATTTGTCCTTCTCTGACTTATTTCACCTAGCACAAGGCTCTCAAGTTTCAGCATAATGTGGCGAATGGTAGGATTTCCTTCTTTTTTATGGTTGAACAGTATTCCTGTGTGTGTGTGTGTGTGTGTGTGTGTGTGTGTGTGTGTGTGTATAGACATATCACATTTTCTTTATTTATCCATTGACAAACACTTAAATGGCTTCCATGTCTTGGCAATTGTGAATAATCCTGCAACGAACATGGGGATGCAGATATCTCTTCAATAGAGCAATTTCATTTCCTTTGGATATTTGCCCCAAACTGAAATTGCTGGGTCATATATGGTCATTCTATTTTTAATTCTTGAGGAACCTCTATACTATTTCTCATAGTGGCTGCCCCAGTTTACATCCCACTAACAGTGCACAAGACCTGCTGTTTCTCTTCATCTGCACCAACATTTGCTATCTTTTTTCTTTTTAATTATAGCCATTCTAACAGGTGTGAGGTGCTATCTCACTGTGGTTTGATTTTTGTTTTAATACAGTTGACATACAGTGCTGTTAGTTTCAGATATATACATAGTGATTCAACATCCCCATATACTATGTATGCTATGCTCACCACAAGTATAGCTGCCATCTGTTACCACACAAGGCTATTACAATATCATCAACTGTATTTCAAATGCTGTGTCTTTTGTTCCCATGACTTATTCATTCCATACCTGGAAGCCTTCAGGCTTCACCCATTCACCCATTTTGTTCATTCCCCTACCCTCCTTTCCTCTGGCAACCATCAGTTTATTCTCTATTTACAGGTCTGATCCTGCTTTTTGTTGTTTATCCTTTTGTTTTATTTTTTAGATTTATATATGAGTGAAATCCTATGGTACTTGCCTTTCTCAGTCTGAGTTATCTTACTTAGCATAATACCCTCTAGGTCCATCCACGTTGTTGCAAATGGCAAGATCTCATCCTTTCTTTATGGCCGTGTAATATTGAAGTGCACTCATGCACACGTGTGTGTATATGTGTATGTACACACACACATCATTTTATCCATTCATTTGTCTATCAGTGGATTCTTAGGTTGCTTCCATATTTTAGCTACTGTAAATAATGCTGCAATAAACATAGGGGTACATGTATTTTCTTGAATTAGTGTTTTTGGGGTTTTTTGGGTAAATAACTAGTAGTAGGATTATTGGATCAGATGGTACTTCTATTTTTAACTTTTTGAGGAACTTCATGCTGCTTTCCACCATGGCTCTACCAATTTACATTCTTGTCAACAGCGTGTGAGGGTTCCTTTTTCTCTACATCCTTACCAACCCTTACTATTTCTTGTGTTTTTGATTGTAGTCATTCTGGCAAGTGTGAGATATCTCGTTGTGGTTTTGATTTGCGTTTCCCTGATGGCTAGTGATGTTGCACAACTTTTCAGGTACCTGTTGGTCATTTGTACGTCTTCTTTGGAAAAATGTCTTTTTAGATCTTCTGCCAATTTTGTTTTGTGTTTTTTTCTTAAAGATTTTATTTATCTATTTGACAGAGAGAGAGAGAGCACAAGCAGGGGGAGCGGGAGAGGGAGAACAGTCCCACTAAGCAGGGAGCCTGATGTGGGACTCGTCAATCCCAGGATCCTGGGATCATGACCCAAGGCAAAGATGGACACTTAACCTACTGAGCCATGCAGGCGCCCCTCTTCTGCCCATTTAAAAACTGGATTATTTGCTTTTTTTTTTTTTTAACTATTGAGTTGTACAAGTTCCTTATATATTTTGGATGTTAACTATCAGATAGATGGTTTGCAAATATTTTCTCTCATTCCATATGTTGCTTTTTCATTTTGTTGATGATTTCTTTTGCTGTGTAGAAGCTTTTTCATGTGAAATACTTGTTTATTTTTGTTTTTGTTGCTTGTGCTTTGGGCATGATGTCCAAAAAAATCATTGCTGGGGTGCCTGGGTGGCTCAGTCAGTTAAGGGACCAATTCTTAATTTTGGCTCAGGTAATGATCTCAGGGTCGTGAGATCAAGCCCTGTGTCAGGCTCCAAGTTCATTAGGGAGTCTGCTTGAGATTCTCTTCCTCTCCCTCTGCCCTTCCCCCCTGCCTGTGCTCTCTCTCTCTCTCAAATAAATAAGTAAAATCTTTTAAAAATATAATTATTTATCTTAGAGAAAGAGAGGGAGAACCAAACCCTCCACGTGACCTGAGCTGAAGGCAGATGCTTAACTGACTGAGCTGCCCAAGGTGCCCCTAAAATAAATAAATCTTAAAAAAAAAATCATTGCCAAGACCAATGTCAAGGAGCTTGTTTCTTATGTTTTCTTCTAAGAATTTTATCATTTCAGGTCTTACATTTACATCCTTAGTCCATTTTAGGTTAATTTTTTTGAGATAGGGATCTCTGGCTATGACCTTATACTCTTCTCTCATTTGGGAGAAATTCCTCTGTCTTCTCATCTTGTCTAAGTCTCTGTGTCTGTTTCTGTATACTTGGAAAGTCACCTGTGTCTCCTGCTCTTTATGAAGGAGAGGTCCTATAGTACCCTGCAGTATAGCTTCCCCTGGTTCTGGCCTGGTGCTTCTGGGAGTGTCTCCAATGTGTGATGCGTGTGCTCTGCTGTTGTGTCCTGGCTGCTTTATCCTTCAGGCCAGTTGTCTGCAGCAGCTCTTTACCTGTTGTGGTCAGTGTTTGGCCCCTGGCCTGAATGTGGCTTGTTTTAACTAGGTGTGCTCTGGTCTGCTTGCGAAGTGAGACCTGTTGCTGCTGCCACTGGAACCAAGTCCTTACAAAACTCCTGGGTCTGGAGATGTGGTGTTGGCAGGGGTTTTATCCAGTCTTCTGGGGGAGGGGGCCATCGTGCTGGGACTGAGGCAGGTGTGACAGGGAAGGGCAGTTCTTTGGAGTGCAGGGGACAGGGCTTGGTGTAAGCAAGTTAGGGAGATAGTGAGTGTCAATGATGTGCTGGTTCCCACAGATGGCTCTGTGTTTATGCTGAAGTGCAGGGGAGGGGAATGGCACCTGCCAGTTCCTTTTTTCCAGGAGGGGTCTCTTCATGAATGCTGTCTATCTGGGATGTGCTCTGAGATGAACAAATAACCTTCCCACTGTGCGCTCCAGGCACTCTTCAGATTGCTGTTTCCACACTGTATGTTCACAGGCTGTCTGACCTTTTCTCCAAGAGCAGTCCCAATTTCTTCTGATTTCTCCCAGAGCCAAGCATGCTGACCTTTAAAACTCCAGGTTTTAAGCCCAGATGGTTGCAAGAACTCACAAAATTTGGGCCCTCTTGCTTTCCAAGCCAACTGCTATAGGCAATCATTTCCCCCACATGCTCCCCTGTGTGCTAGTTTGTCTCTCCCTCTTCTCCATGTCTGCAGCAGCCATGATCCCTTTCTCTCCCAAGCTGCATCTCTGAACTTGCTACCTTCTTCAATGTGACCTCTTCTGTACCTTCAGTTGTGAATTTGTTCTGTCAGTTTCAGATCAATTTCTGGGGTATTTAGGATCATAACTATCAAATGATAGTTATCCAGTTCTATTCATGGGATGAGGTGAACCCGGGGTCCTCCTACTCCACCATCATCTTCCCCTCCAATCCTAACACCATACTGTTTTGATTACTATAGATTTCTAATATAGTTTTAAATCAGGAAGTGTCATGACTCCAGCTTTATTATTCTCAAGATTGCTTGGGCTACTTGGGGACTTTTGTGGTTTTNGGAGAGAGAGAAGCAGGCTCATAGCAGAGGAGCCTGATGTGGGGCTTGATCCCATAACGCCGGGATCATGCCCTGAGCCGAAGGCAGACGCTTAACCGCTGTGCCACCCAGGCGCCCCTGATTACTATAGATTTCTAATATAGTTTTAAATCAGGAAGTGTCATGACTCCAACTTTATTATTCTCAAGATTGCTTGGGCTACTTGGGGACTTTTGTGGTTTTATATGAATTTTAGTGTTTATTTTTCTATGTCTGTGGGGAAAAAAAGCCATTGGATTTTTGATAGGGATTGCATTGAGTCTATAGATTACTTTGGATAGTATGGACATTTTGACAATATTAATTTTTCTGACCCATAAACTTGAGATATCTTTCTACTTATTTGTGTCTTCTTCATTTTTTTATTAATGTCTTATAGTTTCCACATGTACAGATCTCTCACCTCCTCAGTTAAATTTATTCCTAAATATTTTATTGATTTTAATGCTATTGTAAATGGGATTTTTAAAAGCTTCTTTTTCAGATAGTTTGTTGTTTGAAGTGTCTATAAGGCAAGACTGTCCCTATCAGCAGTTAAAAGCTACCTGGCACTTACTCTTCATGGTCACATCAGGGAGAGACAGATAGAAAGGAGAGGGATAATACAGGATAGAACCATATATTTAAAGACAAGTAGTAGAAAAAAAATNAAGGAGAGGGATAATACAGGATAGAACCATATATTTAAAGACAAGTAGTAGAAAAAAAAATTAAAAATTAAAAATAATAAAGACAGTAGTTAATAATAGAAAGAAAATGGAATATAATTTAGGGTATTTCAAAATTCTGGGTTTCATATTTCTCTAAATGGGTATTCATTTTTATATCAACTTTCTGTAGACTAGGAATATATAGTATAATAAAATTGATTATTTACTTAAGATTTATTTGATGTGGACTAAAGCTGAAATTGGACATACTGATTTTCCCTTGCATCCGTATCAGTCAGAACCTCCAGAGACAACCACAAAGTGTTCCATCCCTAAAAAAGAGAGCATTGCTGTGTACATGTAAATGTGTGCCTACTTGTTTGTTGTGGAAATGAGAGAAACACGCAGGAATTATTTTAAACTGTAGAAACAAGTTTCCTAGTGTATTTCTTTCTTTTTTCTTTTTTTTTTTAGATTTTATTTATTTATTTGACAGAGAGAGGGAGCAGCAGGCAGAGGGAGAGGAGAAGCAGGCTCTCCACTGACCAAGGAGCCTGACAGGGGGCTTGATCCCACGACCCTGGGATCATGACCTGAGCCGAAGTCAGATGCTTAGCCACCTGACCCACCCAGGCATCCTATCCTAGTGTATTTCTAACAAGGCTTTGATGGGGTATTTATGGAAGATCTAATTGTGATCTTGCCAGTACTCACCAGTGTTGACTGATTGACTGAGAGCTTCCTCGGTGCCAGGTACTATATTAAATGTGGAAATAAAACAATTAGCAAAACAGAGTTCCTGTCCTCAGAGGTTATACAGTCTGTGCATAAAAAACCAGAGGTTTCCAAATGAATGTAGATGTGAATCTTATATTCTGGGCCTTCAGATGCTAACTATTCCACGGTGTGGATTAAATTTAACATTCACTGTTTTACTTACATGTTACTGTTTATATGGGTATATATTTTTTAAAAATTATAGAAAATAAAACACAGAGGCAGCCTCTCATATTTTCTGAACAACTCTCCTTTCCCATCAAGGGAGAGTTCATCGGGATTCATTCCACAGAGAGCTCATTTGTATTAGCATCTTATTTCTTTTACCCCATATGGTTACCATTTCCATTTCATCCCAGGTAACAGAGTAACAAACTAGAATTGCTAATGGTCAGTTCATAGAAGTCCTGGGAAAAACTGTCTGCAAGAGAAAGAGAGTGAAGAGGGAAAGGTAGACAGTTTCATGACCTCTTTCTATTGGACATTGGTATGGGAAGTGCAGAGGAGAGTTGACATTCTGCATCTTTATTATCAGAACATTGATCTAAACTCCAGGCAGCCTTTCTGAATAACTACTCTTAGACCTGGCATTATAGCAGCTATTCTCAAAGTATGGTCCCTGGGCCAGGAACATCAGCATCACCTGAGAACTTGTTCAAAATGCAAATTCTCAGGCCCCACTGCATACCAGGGAGTCAGAAACTCTGGGATGGGGACCCAACAAAAGGTATTTCAACAAACATTTTGTCATGAATAAATCAATTGAGAGAAAAGATAGATTCCTTGGGGGCACCTGGCAGCCTCAATTGGTAGAGTGTGTGACTCTTGATCTCAGTGTTGTGAGTTCAAGCCCCACCTTGGGTGTGGAGTCTACTTAAAAAAAAAAAAAAAGATGGATCCTTCTTCCTAGTATGTGAAGTTAGCTACAACAAAGAACAATTAATTAATGATGCCATTAATCATAAAATCATACCAAATAGGAGCTGCAAACAGNTTGTTTGAAGTGTCTATAAGGCAAGACTGTCCCTATCAGCAGTTAAAAGCTACCTGGCACTTACTCTTCATGGTCACATCAGGGAGAGACAGATAGAAAGGAGAGGGATAATACAGGATAGAACCATATATTTAAAGACAAGTAGTAGAAAAAAAAATTAAAAATTAAAAATAATAAAGACAGTAGTTAATAATAGAAAGAAAATGGAATATAATTTAGGGTATTTCAAAATTCTGGGTTTCATATTTCTCTAAATGGGTATTCATTTTTATATCAACTTTCTGTAGACTAGGAATATATAGTATAATAAAATTGATTATTTACTTAAGATTTATTTGATGTGGACTAAAGCTGAAATTGGACATACTGATTTTCCCTTGCATCCGTATCAGTCAGAACCTCCAGAGACAACCACAAAGTGTTCCATCCCTAAAAAAGAGAGCATTGCTGTGTACATGTAAATGTGTGCCTACTTGTTTGTTGTGGGAATGAGAGAAACACGCAGGAATTATTTTATTTTATTTTATTTTATTTTATTTTATTTTATTTTATTTTATTTTTTTTTTAAAGATTTTATTTATGTATTTGACAGAGAGAGAGACAGCAGCGAGAGAGGGAACACAAGCAGGAATTATTTTAAACTGTAGAAACAAGTTTCCTAGTGTATTTCTTTCTTTTTTCTTTTTTTTTTTAGATTTTATTTATTTATTTGACAGAGAGAGGGAGCAGCAGGCAGAGGGAGAGGAGAAGCAGGCTCTCCACTGACCAAGGAGCCTGACAGGGGGCTTGATCCCACGACCCTGGGATCATGACCTGAGCCGAAGTCAGATGCTTAGCCACCTGACCCACCCAGGCATCCTATCCTAGTGTATTTCTAACAAGGCTTTGATGGGGTATTTATGGAAGATCTAATTGTGATCTTGCCAGTACTCACCAGTGTTGACTGATTGACTGAGAGCTTCCTCGGTGCCAGGTACTATATTAAATGTGGAAATAAAACAATTAGCAAAACAGAGTTCCTGTCCTCAGAGGTTATACAGTCTGTGCATAAAAAACCAGAGGTTTCCAAATGAATGTAGATGTGAATCTTATATTCTGGGCCTTCAGATGCTAACTATTCCACGGTGTGGATTAAATTTAACATTCACTGTTTTACTTACATGTTACTGTTTATATGGGTATATATTTTTAAAAAATTATAGAAAATAAAACACAGAGGCAGCCTCTCATATTTTCTGAACAACTCTCCTTTCCCATCAAGGGAGAGTTCATCGGGATTCATTCCACAGAGAGCTCATTTGTATTAGCATCTTATTTCTTTTACCCCATATGGTTACCATTTCCATTTCATCCCAGGTAACAGAGTAACAAACTAGAATTGCTAATGGTCAGTTCATAGAAGTCCTGGGAAAAACTGTCTGCAAGAGAAAGAGAGTGAAGAGGGAAAGGTAGACAGTTTCATGACCTCTTTCTATTGGACATTGGTATGGGAAGTGCAGAGGAGAGTTGACATTCTGCATCTTTATTATCAGAACATTGATCTAAACTCCAGGCAGCCTTTCTGAATAACTACTCTTAGACCTGGCATTATAGCAGCTATTCTCAAAGTATGGTCCCTGGGCCAGGAACATCAGCATCACCTGAGAACTTGTTCAAAATGCAAATTCTCAGGCCCCACTGCATACCAGGGAGTCAGAAACTCTGGGATGGGGACCCAACAAAAGGTATTTCAACAAACATTTTGTCATGAATAAATCAACTGAGAGAAAAGATAGATTCCTTGGGGGCACCTGGCAGCCTCAATTGGTAGAGTGTGTGACTCTTGATCTCAGTGTTGTGAGTTCAAGCCCCACCTTGGGTGTGGAGTCTACTTAAAAAAAAAAAAAAAGATGGATCCTTCTTCCTAGTATGTGAAGTTAGCTACAACAAAGAACAATTAATTAATGATGCCATTAATCATAAAATCATACCAAATAGGAGCTGCAAACAGGGAGGGAACATTGAAAGAGTTTGCAGAGCTGGAACAGAGGAAATTATTTTGGAGATAATGAAGAGATGGATAAGATGTGGGGTAATCTTTGCCCTTTGCTCCCTGTTTATGCATTCATGCTGAGGACCTAAGCTAGGGGAAGAATTAAGATAAGCTTTGCGTCTCACTGTAAAGCATCTCACAGAATAGGTTGGGAAAGAGGAATGTAAGTAAAGAGTGATACGACAAGATGACTAGCGCTGTGGTCAAGCTCACTAGGAACCCAAGTTTTGGGGCCCAGGAAAAAGAGAAATTATCTATTTGGAGCATTGAAGAATATGAGATAGGGTAGAAACACCTTCATGGAAGTGTTAGCTAAATCTGGAAGGATGATGAGAGATTCTCCATGTAGAGAAGGAGAAAAGGCAATCCAGGCAAAGGGAATGGCACGGACAAAAGCTACACGTAAGAAGTCTTTTCCTGTCTGCTTTGCTGTGTCAGTCTGTGCCTTCTGCTGACCATGTGGAACCCACAGTTTAGCCAAACAAAAGAAAACCTTCCTCTACAGATTTTTCTCTTTTAATGAAAGTTGCAAGTTTTTAAGTTTAAGAAAAACTGAAACACTAATTTACTTTTGCTGTTTTTTCCCAACCTCCAGATCTTTTTATAATTATTATTTAAAAAATTTTAAAGATAGTTTATTTACTTATTTTTAAGTATGCTATATCATGCTGAACCCACCATGGGGCTCAAACTCATGACCCCAAGATCAAGAGTCGCATGCTCTACCAACTGAGCCAGCCAGGAGCCCCTATTTTAATGCTTAATGACAGTAAAAAAAATACGTAATATAAAATTTACCCTCTTAATCAGTTCTAAGTGTACAGTTCAGCAGTGTTAACCATACTCACATTGTTGTGTAACAAGTCCACAAATCTTGCTTATATCATTCTTCAAAATGCTGATTGCTTGAAAGTTGCTAACTCTGAGAAAGCCTGTTCCACCATAATCTTTAATAATATTAAAGCTAATATTTTTGGTGCCTGGATGGCTCAGTCAGTTAGGCGTCTGCCTTCTGCTCTGCAGGGAGCCTGCTTCTCCCTCTGCCCCTGCCCCCACTTGTTCTCTCTCTCAAATAAATAAAGAAAATCTTAAAAAAAAATAAAGCTAACATTTGTAGGAAACTAAGTGTGTAGCAGGCACCGTTCTATACATTTCCCATGCATCTCATCATTCGATTCTCAGACCAACTTTGTAAGATACATGGTATTGTTCTCATTTTATAGATGAGAAAACCAAAGCACAGAGAGGTTAATACCTTGTCATGAGTCACACAGCTAACAAATGGCATTCAGTATACAGATACGTTGCACCATTGTCTTTCTTCTGCAAGATTGGTGTGTTCTGGTTGCTAGGGCAGCATAAAGCCGTTTTAAATCTCCCTTTGCAGTGAAGTTAACCTCCTAGAAATTCAAGCTAAATACACTTGATGTAAGTAAGCACCGCTTTCTAGTTCAGGCAATACTATTTTTTTGTATCATGACTAATACATTACTGGATGCACAAATAGCCCCCCTTCCCCCGCCCATGGCTGGAACAATACCTACTCCATTCTACCTTCTCTTTTAGATCCACAGGATTGGAAAATGTTCAATAGGATCCCATAGTTAACCAATCTTATCTGCTAGAATCAAAGGGCCAGAAGATTAATGGCTGAAGAGAATTCAGGTGTCTTTATTGGGCTTTTATAAAAGCTGAGAGAATCAGACATGAGTAGTAGTGGGCCCTGAAAAAGTTACAAAGGGAAAAGGAGAAAAATTTCATCAGGAAATTCAAAATAGGAGAGAAGAAGAAGGTGCCAAAGAAATTATGCAAATCAGGTTCCTCAGTATTTCTNGAAAAGGAGAAAAATTTCATCAGGAAATTCAAAATAGGAGAGAAGAAGAAGGTGCCAAAGAAATTATGCAAAGCAGGTTCCTCAGTATTTCTTTCTTCATTTTTCATTCCCTTTGTCTTGACATGTAAAAAATACCTCATCCCTACAACGTAGCTCAGAATGAACTATTTTTTGCTTTAGGCAGTCATTTATCTTTTAGAGTGATTAAAAATGGATTTGAATGTCTTTTATATTTATTTTATTTGATACCATTTCCAGAGATATTCATTTATTTGTGCAGTTTCTGTCTGGCATCCTGAGAGGAGCTAGCTAACTTTCTATAAATGATCAGATAGTAAATAATGAGGCTTTGCATGCCAAATGGTCTCCTGTAATCCCTCAAGTCTACCAGGATAGCACAAAAGCAAATGAGTGTTACTGTGTCCTAATAAAACTCCATCTACAAAACCTGTGGGAGGCTGGATTTAACCTGCAGGCTGTAGTTTGCCATCCCCTGTCATATCTACTGCCTTAAGAACGCTCTTCAACATTGCTCGTAGCACAGATCTGGCAATGCATTCTCTCAGCTTTGGTTTCTCTGCAAAAGTCTCTTTTCCCTTCATTACTGAAAGATATTTTTGTTGGCTGCAGAGTGCTGGATTCTGGGGGTTTTTCTTTCAGTATTTTGAAAATGTCAATCCATTGTCTTCCGGTTAACATTGTTTCGCATGAGAAGTTTGGTATAATTCTGGGGCGCCTGGGTGGCACAGCGGTTAAAGCGCCTGCCTTCAGCTCAGGGCGTGATCCCGGCGTTATGGGATCAAGCCCCACATCAGGCTCTTCTGCTATGGGCCTGCTTCTTCCTCTCCCACTCCCCCTGCTTGTGTTCCCTCTCTCGCTGGCTGTCTCTATCTCTGTTGAATAAACAAATAAAATCTTTAAAAAAAAAAAAAACTTAAAAAAAAAAAAAGAAGTTTGGTATAATTCTTACCTTTATTTTTCTGTATATAATGTGTTTTTTTCCCCGTCTGGCCATTTTCAAGACCTCCTCTTTATCTCTGTCTTCAGCAGTTTGAAAATAATGTGATTAGGGGGGTGTGTGTGTGTGTGTGTGTGTGTGTGTATGCACGCACATATATATCACAACTTCTTTATCCTTTCATCCATCAGTGGACACTTAGGTTGTTTCCATGTATTGGCTATTGGAAATAATGTTGCTATGAACATGGGGGTGCAGATGCCTTTTCAAGTTAATGTTTTCATTTCCTTTAGATAAAGTCCCAGGAGTGGAATTGTGAGAGAATATGATAGTTTTATTTTTAAGTTTTCGAGGCTCCTCCATACTGCTTACCAGGTGGCTGCACCAATTTATAATCCTATCAACAGTTCAGAAGTATTCCCTTTTCTCCACACACAAGCTAGCATTTGTTACCTCTTGTCTTTTGATGAGGTTAAATTTTTTCCACCTTTTTTTCTTTGTGTTTCAGTTGGATAATTTCTATTGACCTATTTATAAGGTAGATATTGGTTAAATATTTTCTCAGCTGTGTCAAATTTACTTATGAGCCTGAAGAAGGAGCTGCTCATCTCTGATACCTGATTTTTTTTTTATTTTCAGCATTTCTAATTGACATTATCACTTCTATCTTTCTGCTGAAATTTCCCATCTGTTTAGGGATGTTGTCCACCTTTTAAAAATTTTCCTTAACATATTACTTCTAGCTATTTTATTTTTATTTTTTTAAAGATTTTATTTTAAAGTAGTCTCTACACCCTAGAGGGGGCTCAAACTCACAACCCTGAGATCAAGAGTCACATGCTCTACTGACTGAGCCAGCCAGGCGCCCCTTTTCTAGCCATTTGAATGTCCCATCTGGGTGGATCTAACACTTCTATCATCTCTGAGGCTGGCTGTGTCAGCTGCTTTGTATCTTCACAGGGCGTTGTCACCGTTGTTGTCTTTGTCATCATCTTCTTTTTGTAAGTCATATAATTTTTTTCTTTTTAAGTAAGCTCTACACCCAGCATGGGGCTTAAACTCATGACCCTGAGATCAGGAGTTGCATGCTCTACTGACTGAGCCAGCCAGGCGCCCCATCATATAGTTTTTTATTGAATGCCAGACATCTTGTGCAAAACGGGAGATTAGGTAAATAGCCTTTATGCCTAGAAAGGGACACATCTCTTCTCAGGCAGTTTAGCATGGTAGATGGGGTCATTCTCATTGAAAGGTGAGGTGGAGTTAGGGTTTGCTCTTTTACTGTACATAAGCTTCAAGTACCTCTTAGGATGCCTTGTACTTAGGGTAGGGTCTGGAATGCTGGAGGGTTTTCTCAAGGTTTTTTTCCCACTTTCAGCTCTCAACCTTCCCTATACACGTTAGAGGCACCACAGAGGTGGTCTCTCTCCATATTTTTGCCCCTCCACCAGTGGTGAACTGCTGCTCCTTATTATGTTTCTTGCTAGGGTGCTGGTGAGAGGGTGCGGTAGTTCTCTCTTGTCCTTTTCATCTTCAGTCTTAGGTAGTTTATATGCCTGGGCCTGGAGGATGAGATTTTCTTAGGATTCCTGCCTCTACTCCCAATCAAACTCTGCTTTGTGTCCATGGCAGGTCTTGTGTGGAAAAGATTTCCCTGCCCTTCCTTCAGTCTTAGGAAATCTCTGAAAGTATGGTATAGAATTCTGGGCTGAGGTCTTTTTCTTCTCCCTCTCTGTAGGGTAGGGTTTTCTTCTTCTTCTTCTTTTCTCCTCCTTCTCCTTCTCCTTCACCTTCTCCTTCTCCTTCTCTATCTTTCCCCTGGCAACCGTGGATCTTTACCTGTGCAACAATCAGGGCAACAGTATTTAATGCTTCTCCCCAGAGTCTTAAGCCTTTTGAAAATAGTTTGGGCAGCTGGGGCCTTTCCTACAGGATAGATAATACTGTCCTCTATGTCTATACTGCTATGGGAGGCTCTTTGAGTCTCATTCTGTATCCCGTCTTTCTTATGAGCACTTGGTAAAGGTCATGGAAGAGAACCTGTAAATAAGTACAAGCTTCCCGTGTGGCACACAGAGTTTCTTTGTTGTTATTCTAGCCCACACTACACCTTTAGTGATTCATTAAAATCTTAGCTGTGTTCTCACTTGCTTCTGTGATGGACCAAACACCTCCCATGTTCTGGCACAGATGAGACAATTCAACACTCAGTCTCTTCTCGGAAGGAACTGTGCCTCCTTGGATTTTAGGCTACTTAGTTAACCAGCAACCTCTGCTCAGCTCTTAGATTCAAATTTTTGGTTCAAGGAAAGTTATGATTTTGCAGTTTATCTGGCTTTTTTCACTATCAGGGAGCGAAAAATATTCTTTCCAGTTGTTTTTACATCCTAAGTGGAAGTGGAATTTCCCACATATTGTTTTGTACTATATTCCCTCTTCTCCACCCTGCCATTCAATTAATATTGTGAACAATTCCCCTTGTCATGAAAATATTATTTTTAATGACTGTGTATTGTTGCTTTATATTATTATGACAATTGTCCAACCAAATTTAAATTTTTGGGCTTTGCAATAGACTTAATATTCGATTTTCCCAGCATCTTTACCCCAATGCACTTCCTATAGCATGAACTCCTTTCTTTAGAGAGCCCCCTCCTGTCCAATTCCATGTGTCTTTTGAGGGTTGCCAATCACAGTACTTCATCGTGCTGGCCTCTGGTTGATAAGAATGACCCAGGTCCACCTTATTGCAGTATCTTGGCTACAATGATTAATTCAGAGGTGAGCATGTGAGAGAAGGAAGAACAAAATCCTTTTTTTCAGAAATTTCTCTTAGGATCATACAGCTGGAAGAATTCCCGGCTCCGTCTTCTCCACCACTTGAAGGAAATCTTGTGCGCAGTGGGGGAGAAATGAGTACTGACAGCATCAGTGCCTAATTTCAGGCCATGACGCTTCTGGTTTCTCTGGTTCCTTCAGTTCTTCACATCTGATTCACCCCAGTTACCAGAAATTCTTTTTTGTTTAAGTTGGCTTGATTTGGGTTGTTCATTGCTCCAGAAAGTATTCTCACTAATTTATACCCCCGGCAGCATTCAAGTCTGGCCATTATAAAGAATACAGTGAAGAAAGTTAGGGTTGATACATCTTTTGCATACATGCATGCTCTCCATCCTCATTAAGAAACATTTCCAAAAAAGGGGTTGCTGGGTCATAGAAATCTGAAACGGTTTTGATGTGTGTGAAATTACCTTCAGAAAGGTTGTCCACTTATACTTTTTTATAAGGAGTGTATGTGTCTCTATTTCCACATTGTCACAAGAATATGAGTAGTATTAAATTTTTTAAATTCCCAACTAGATAGATACACTGCTTCTCTATTGGTATTATTCCCATACCTGTGTTCCCAAGTATGTCTTAACAGAATAATAAAAAGAGAACAAAGATCAAAAGCGGATGGAAATTTGGAATGAAACCAGAAGAAAAGGGAGGAGTCCAAAATTTGTTCTGAGAGCATTACCACTGTGAATACTCAGCCCTGGGTTTTTCCCAGAATAGGTATTAAGGACTGGCTGAGCCAGTAGGAACGTTTCAGGGAGAAGTAAAATTGAGGAAGTGAACAGAAGTGCTCCCCGGGGTTACCACCTTAGCCTGAGGCTCTAAGAGGTGATTGGCTAGAGTAATAATCAAAGCTCCACACCTTGTGGGGTTAATATATAAGCTATAGCCCGGCTGCAGACTTCTGGTTCCTGCTCTTGAGGAATCTCACCCACAAGGATGTGGGCTCAACTCCTTCTAGGAATAGTGACCCTATCACCAGCCATTGCAGAGAAACATCTCCCGTAAGTGCTTGATGTCAGAGCTGATTGAGCGCAGGTGGCTTCTTTGTCTATTTTTCTCAAATGGGAATACGGGAAAGAAGAGATAACCTCTGATTTACTTTAATTTCCTTCTCATCTGTTCCTTCTTAGGTTTTCTGTTTCTCCTTTACCCAGAGAGAAAGGCAGAGGCACCAAAAGAAAGCTTTAAGAAAGATAATGTAAAAAAAAAAAAGTAAAGAAAAGATAGCATTAAACTATAATAGACTCCTCATACTCTGTTCTCTGTAATAGAATTAATTTCCTTCTTGGTACCCTAGGTGTAGGTTCTCGATGATGGCCTCCTACCTGTAGTTGGTTTAAGGCTGTGCACGGCTTAAGGCTGAGTTATTTGTTACTCATCTGTTTCTCCATTATAGAAAATAAGGTTCATAAAGGCAGGGGATCAGTCCATTTAATTCACTGCTATACGCCGACCGCTTAGGAGAGGGCTTAATTTTTCATTGAATGAATGAGTCATTACTGCCCTGAGATCCTTTTGCTTCCTTAATAGAAACTACCTGGTGACAGTACCAGCCCAGCTTAACTTCCCCTCTACCCAGAAAGTTTGTTTGGATCTGAGCCCCGGGTCCCATGATGTAAAATTCACTATTACTCTGGAGACGAAGGACAAGACCCAGAAGTTGCTAGAAACCTCTGGATCGAAGAAGAGGCACTTACAGTGCATCTCCTTTCTCTTTTGAAGCACAGATTCAACCCCAACTCTGCTCCCTTCCTTTCTTACCCTCCTTCCTAGGCACTTAGGCAATCTACTTTCACCACAGTCTTCCAACTGTCTCCCCTAAAGCTAAACTCAACTCCTGGCCATAACACATTCACCATTTCCTTGACCTTGGATTTCTTCTTTTAGTTTTTTACCTTAACCTCCGAATATTGTTTCCCTTCTTCCTCCCGGCATCTTGTTTTAGGGCCCTACCCCTCCTACCCCCATCTAACTCAGTTGATTCCACTCCCAGTGTCCTACTCATCCACAAGCTCCCTTCCCTTGTTCAGGTACCACCTCCTGCTGGTGGCACAGAAGTGGCTACAGTCTGGGTGTCAGTGACTGGAAATAATATAGCTTTGAGGAGAAGAAAAAGGTTCTAATTCAGAGACAGGGGAATGGCGTCATTATACAAACTGACAAACCTATCTACAACCCAGGGCAGGAAGGTAAGAGTTGCACAGATGGGACTGGACAAAAGACAGGACAAACCGCTGCACCTATTCAGAAAGAGGGGCTTTGTGGTTTGGTGGGAGGTCTGTGGAACAAGACTGGAGGGAGAAAGGTCTGCAAGGAGGAAGGGTCACAGGTGTTGAAGACGCACTGTGTTACACAAGCAGGAGTAAGTCAGTGAAGTTGCTAGTGTGTGTGTGTATCTGAAACAAAAGTATGTACTTTTTTCCTGGGGTGGAATTTGGCAAGTTTAACCGGGGTGCTGCGTTTTAGAGCAAGCTGCTTGTACGGGAATATGAAAGCATCAAGGGCATTTGGCTTGAGCCCCTGGTATTTGTACTTTGTGCCTTCTTCCTCAGAAGGGCATTCCATCCTAATGTTTCCAAATCAGGAGCTGTGAAGAGAAACCCTTTGGGGGCTTTGAGCTCTCTCTCAGACTCAATTGTTTGGTTTTTTTTTTTTTTAAGTAAAACCTGATGGGATTTTGCTAACTCAGAAGTGTGTGGGGGGAAGTAGAAAGGGTGGAAGAAAGTTTCAGGGAGGGGAAAATGCCCTTTGCCAATGATGCCTGTTCTGTTCTAGTGCACTTCCGCATTGTCACCCTGAACAGCAGCTTTGTCCCGGTGAATGACAAGGTGAGAACTTAGCTGGGAAGAGGGAAAGGGAGAGGAGTAGGGCAGACTGAAAGAGAGTAGGCAAAAGGAGAAGAGATTCTTTTTAAAACTGTGATGAGATGCAGAAAGTTTGTGCTAGCGTCAGGGTACCAGCCTAAACCCTCCTTGTCCATCTCCTAAAAACAGGCAGTGGTGTCTGTCTCAAGTGGATAGCTGAGAACATCAATTAGGTTAACATTCCTGAGAGATGCTGATATCCACTGTCATTTTAAAAGGGTTTTTAAAGCGATGCCTGGGTGGCTTAGTTAGTTAAGCGTCTGCCTTCTGCTCAGATCATGATCCCGGAGTTCTGGGATCCCGCTCCCTGCTCAGCCGGGAGCCTGCTTCTCCCTTCTCCGGCCACTCTCCCTGCTTGTGCACTCTCTTTCTCTCTGACAGAGAGATAGATAGATAGATAAAATCCTTTAAAAAAAAGTTTTTTTGAAAACCTCAAGGCGTTCTCTCCAGGAATGACCCCACGTGACTTTGCAGTTAGGATATTAGAGATAATTCAGGAGCATGTTTAACGAAAGGAAGAAATAAGAGTATCCATCCCCACCATCCTTTTTACTACAAGGCAAGGTGTTCGATAAAGTAGGCAATTCTCTTAAGACTATATTACGTTTGCTGCAACATGGACGGGACTGGAGGAGATAATGCTAAGCGAAATAAGTCAAGCAGAGAAAGACAATTATCATATGGTTTCACTCATTTAGGGAACATAAGAAGTAGGAAGATTGGTAGGAGAAGAGAGGGAAGAAGAAAGGGGGGGCAAACAGAAGGGGGAATGAACCATGAGAGACTATGGGCTCTGGGAAACAAACTGAGGGCTTCAGAGGGGAGGGGGTGGGGGAATGGGATGGGCTGGTGATGGGTAGTAAGGAGGGCACGTATTGCATGGAGCACTGGTTGTTATATGCAAGAAATGAATCATGGAACTTTACATCAAAAACTTGGGATGTACTGTATGGTGACTAACATAATATAATAAAAAATATTATTAAAATAAAAAAAAAAGACTACGTGCCAAAGGTAAAGAGGTGGTTAACATTTGGCTATTACTTAAATGTTCCTTGAACAGCTCAATCCCTAGAATCACAAGCCTTCTGATATGTTTGATCTCAGTTTAGGGCTTGTGTCAGTTTTACATTTCTGAAACACTTACCTCTCCGAGATCCCTGTTGCTTTCTTTCTCCTTCAGTCGCAGCCCAGGATACATGCTGTGTCATGAAGCTTTTAAAGATAATGATAGGGCATGCATTATTTTTATTTCCATTCCCATGTGTTCAGGGCTTGTTTCCTTTCCCTATGCATACAGTGAAGCGTTCAGCTTATTAATTAGTAGTTTCCTCCACCACTACTTTCTCCCCCAATTTAGAATTCTTTGCAGTTGCTCCTTCCTACCACCTGTACCTTTTCTTCATCGATCTGGTTTAATATTGCCGACTTCTTTTTCAACACTGTTAATCCCAGAGTTGAAAGGAGGAAGTACTGGGGGAGAGCGTGACCACCGCAGCCAAGGGTTAGTTTAGACTCTACTGCCCCCTGCAGGTGGATCTCATAGCCATCCTTGTTACGCTGTTGCCCGTTATTGAGAGTTGTTGTGATTTCCATTCTCATTCTCTATTTCTGTTGTAAAATTACTTCTTCCTCTTTACACCGTTTCTTTAGCCAGCCCCCCAATCCAGGTTCCAATTTGAAACACCGAAAATTTGAAACTCCAATTTGGTTTTTGGGTTTTTTTTAATAATATTTTTATTATGTTAGTCACCATACGGTACAACCCTAGTTTTTGATGTAAAGTTCCATGATTCATTACTTGTGTGTAACACCCAGTGCACCATGCAATACGTGCCCTCCTCAATACCCATCACTGGCCTATCCCATTCCCCCACCCCACTCCCCTCTGAAGCCCTCAGTTTGAAGCTCCAATTTGAAACACTGAGATCAACTAAAGGAATTTTACTAAGAAACGGAGGGACAAAAATTGTGAGGTTACAGAGCANGCTGCACCTATTCAGAAAGAGGGGCTTTGTGGTTTGGTGGGAGGTCTGTGGAACAAGACTGGAGGGAGAAAGGTCTGCAAGGAGGAAGGGTCACAGGTGTTGAAGACGCACTGTGTTACACAAGCAGGAGTAAGTCAGTGAAGTTGCTAGTGTGTGTGTGTATCTGAAACAAAAGTATGTACTTTTTTCCTGGGGTGGAATTTGGCAAGTTTAACCAGGGTGCTGCGTTTTAGAGCAAGCTGCTTGTACGGGAATATGAAAGCATCAAGGGCATTTGGCTTGAGCCCCTGGTATTTGTACTTTGTGCCTTCTTCCTCAGAAGGGCATTCCATCCTAATGTTTCCAAATCAGGAGCTGTGAAGAGAAACCCTTTGGGGGCTTTGAGCTCTCTCTCAGACTCAATTGTTTGGTTTTTTTTTTTTTTAAGTAAAACCTGATGGGATTTTGCTAACTCAGAAGTGTGTGGGGGGAAGTAGAAAGGGTGGAAGAAAGTTTCAGGGAGGGGAAAATGCCCTTTGCCAATGATGCCTGTTCTGTTCTAGTGCACTTCCGCATTGTCACCCTGAACAGCAGCTTTGTTCCGGTGAATGACAAGGTGAGAACTTAGCTGGGAAGAGGGAAAGGGAGAGGAGTAGGGTGGACTGAAAGAGAGTAGGCAAAACGAGAAGAGATTCTTTTTAAAACTGTGATGAGATGCAGAATGTTTGTGCTAGCGTCAGGGTACCAGCCTAAACCCTCCTTGTCCATCTCCTAAAAACAGGCAGTGGTGTCTGTCTCAAGTGAATAGCTGAGAACATCAATTAGGTTAACATTCCTGAGAGATGCTGATATCCACTGTCATTTTAAAAGGGTTTTTAAAGCTATGCCTGGGTGGCTTAGTTAGTTAAGCGTCTGCCTTCTGCTCAGATCATGATCCCGGAGTTCTGGGATCCCGCTCCCTGCTCAGCCGGGAGCCTGCTTCTCCCTTCTCCGGCCACTCTCCCTGCTTGTGCACTCTCTTTCTCTCTGACAGAGAGATAGATAGATAGATAAAATCCTTTAAAAAAAAGTTTTTTTGAAAACCTCAAGGCGTTCTCTCCAGGAATGACCCCACGTGACTTTGCAGTTAGGATATTAGAGATAATTCAGGAGCATGTTTAACGAAAGGAAGAAATAAGAGTATCCATCCCCACCATCCTTTTTACTACAAGGCAAGGTGTTCGATAAAGTAGGCAATTCTCTTAAGACTATATTACGTTTGCTGCAACATGGACGGGACTGGAGGAGATAATGCTAAGCGAAATAAGTCAAGCAGAGAAAGACAATTATCATATGGTTTCACTCATTTAGGGAACATAAGAAGTAGGAAGATTGGTAGGAGAAGAGAGGGAAGAAGAAAGGGGGGGCAAACAGAAGGGGGAATGAACCATGAGAGACTATGGGCTCTGGGAAACAAACTGAGGGCTTCAGAGGGGAGGGGGTGGGGGAATGGGATGGGCTGGTGATGGGTAGTAAGGAGGGCACGTATTGCATGGAGCACTGGTTGTTATATGCAAGAAATGAATCATGGAACTTTACATCAAAAACTTGGGATGTACTGTATGGTGACTAACATAATATAATAAAAAATATTATTAAAATAAAAAAAAAAAGACTACGTGCCAAAGGTAAAGAGGTGGTTAACATTTGGCTATTACTTAAATGTTCCTTGAACAGCTCAATCCCTAGAATCACAAGCCTTCTGATATGTTTGATCTCAGTTTAGGGCTTGTGTCAGTTTTACATTTCTGAAACACTTACCTCTCCGAGATCCCTGTTGCTTTCTTTCTCCTTCAGTCGCAGCCCAGGATACATGCTGTGTCATGAAGCTTTTAAAGATAATGATAGGGCATGCATTATTTTTATTTCCATTCCCATGTGTTCAGGGCTTGTTTCCTTTCCCTATGCATACAGTGAAGCGTTCAGCTTATTAATTAGTAGTTTCCTCCACCACTACTTTCTCCCCCAATTTAGAATTCTTTGCAGTTGCTCCTTCCTACCACCTGTACCTTTTCTTCATCGATCTGGTTTAATATTGCCGACTTCTTTTTCAACACTGTTAATCCCAGAGTTGAAAGGAGGAAGTACTGGGGGAGAGCGTGACCACCGCAGCCAAGGGTTAGTTTAGACTCTACTGCCCCCTGCAGGTGGATCTCATAGCCATCCTTGTTACGCTGTTGCCCGTTATTGAGAGTTGTTGTGATTTCCATTCTCATTCTCTATTTCTGTTGTAAAATTACTTCTTCCTCTTTACACCGTTTCTTTAGCCAGCCCCCCAATCCAGGTTCCAATTTGAAACACCGAAAATTTGAAACTCCAATTTGGTTTTTGGGTTTTTTTTAATAATATTTTTATTATGTTAGTCACCATACGGTACAACCCTAGTTTTTGATGTAAAGTTCCATGATTCATTACTTGTGTGTAACACCCAGTGCACCATGCAATACGTGCCCTCCTCAATACCCATCACTGGCCTATCCCATTCCCCCACCCCACTCCCCTCTGAAGCCCTCAGTTTGAAGCTCCAATTTGAAACACTGAGATCAACTAAAGGAATTTTACTAAGAAACGGAGGGACAAAAATTGTGAGGTTACAGAGCACAGCATTTTATCCTTAGGCAACTGAAATATACTTGAGATTAACTGAGCCTCTCTGGTTTGGTTGCTGCAACTATTTATTCAGAAATCTCAGCCTGCTTCCAGTTGGAAGTGCTATCTTCCTAGCATTATTGAACCCTCGGTTTTTTCCAGAGCCTACTTCTAGGTAACTGGTTCCTCCCTGCTTCTTGACCCTCTGTGTGAGAAAAGTACTTTGTCATCTGAGAAGTGTTCCTTTTCTGTACTTTTTAGCAATCCATAGTAGTCTCATTTTTGTCTCCTTATTGTCTGTATAGCTCTGGTTTGTAAAGTCCTGTCTCCCCCTTGATCCTGAAGGGGGGCAAAATGTGCTACCCTAAAATGAGCCACTTTGCCATGTGGATTATTTTGAGCTGAAGGCAGTCAAGAGCCAAAATACTCAGGAAAAAATTTTTACCTCTCCCTTAACTGACTAAAAGAACTTATATAGTTGGGGAAGCACCTGGGTGGCCCGGTCGTTTGAATGTCTGACTTTTGATTTTGGCTCCGGTCAGATCTCAGGGTCGTGAAATTGAGCCCTGTGTTGGGCCCCATGCTCAGCTCCAAGTCTGCTTGAGATTTCTTTCTCTCCCTCTCCCTCTGCCCCTCCCCTGCTCATGCTCTCTCTCTCTCCAAAATAAGTAAGTAAAATCTTAAAAAAAAAAAAAAAAAGAACTTACATGGGGGCATGGCTCAGTTACCAGATATAACTTTTTTACCTAAAAGATTCATCTGCATGGTAGGAAAGCATTTGGTTACCAGCCATCTGCTCTTCTGATCTTCCTGTGAATTGCCCTATTTCCCGCTGAAGCCCCAGGCCCCTCTCTCATTCCTTAGCTCAGAAGGGTATATAAGCCTCAATTGCCTGGCTGCCTTTGAGTCTCATTGTCTTTGCAGGGCTCCCAAATGTATGTAATTAAATTTTTTCTCCTGTTAATCCATCTATGTCAATTTATTTATTAGACCAGCCAAAGAACCTAGAAAGGAAGAAGGGAAATTTTTCTGTTCCTATAATCCTTGTCTCTCATTTTTTTGGCTTTTCTGAAGAATTGCCGTTATCCTGGATATCAAGCCTGATAACTGTACTTTGTGACATTCTGTTTCTTCACTGGTTGACATCATGTGGTACTTGGTCCAAGAATCAAAGGCAAGCACTGTCTTGATTTCATTCCCTTTTCCTTCCAAGTGAGATCCAGTTCTTGTACCCTTGCTGAGGCTCCTATATTTAAATTCCAGCTTTTTTAAGTGTGTATAATACTAATTGTATATAGTTTTTAAGTGTATATAATACTAATTGGAATGCCCTGAATTCAGTAAGTGTACAGTCTCTAATCAGAGTCTTAATAATATTAACATTTTAGACATTCTTTCTCTCTCTCTCTCTTTTTTTTAAGATTTATTTGAGAGAGAGAAAGAGGGCACGAGTGGCAGGGACAGAGGGAGAGGGAGAGAGAACCTGAAGCAGACTTTGCAGTAAGTGTGGAGGCTGATTTGAGGCCCCGTCTCGTGACTCGGAGATCCTAACCTGAGCCAAAGCCAAGAGTCCGTGGCTTACCTGACTGCACCATCCAGGCACCCCTAACATTTTAGACATTCTAATTATCAATTTCCTTGGCTATGATTTTGTACAGTTCTAATGATTACAACTTGAAAAAATCAAAAGATCTTATACAAACAACCAACACAATAAAAAGATGATTTTCTCATAGATTATCTGGAGCAGCCGTTTTGTTCTCAACTTTTTTTTTTTTAAGATTTTATTTATTTATTCGACAGAGAGAGAGAGACAGCCAGTGAGAGAGGGAACACAAGCAGGGGGAGTGGGAGAGGAAGAAGCAGGCTCCTAGTGGAGGAGCCTGATGTGGGGCTCGATTCCATAACGCCGGGATCACGCCCTGAGCGGAAGGCAGACGCTTAACGACTGTGCCACCCAGGCGCCCCTGTTCTCAACTTTTTATTACAAGAATTTTCAAACATAACATTCATTATGTTTCATTTTGCCATATTCATTTTAATCAATCTTTTTTCTTTTTTTTTTCGGAATCATTTAAAAGTAAGTTGCAGACATCTTAACATGTTATTCCTGAACACTTTAGTGGTATCTTCTTAAAAGCGGATTTTCGGGGCACCTGGCTGACTCAGTCCGTGGAGGGTGCGACTCTTGATCTTGGTGCTGTGAGTTTGAGCCCTATGGTGGGTGTAGAGATTACTAAAAATTAAAATCATTAAAAAAATAAAGAAAAGGTCCATCTTAAATAATCATGATGTCATTACCAAACCTAAGAAAATTAACAATAATCATTTAATATCATTTAATACCCAGTCTTAAATCAGGTTTTTTCAAATGAGTTTGAGGGTTTTTTTTTTTCAAAGTAGGATCTGATCAAATTCATGCATTACATTTGGTTATGTCTTTCAAATTTCTCAATTTTATTTATGTATTTATTTATTTTTTAAAAAAAGATTTTATTTATTTATTTGACAGAGATAGAGACAGCCAGCGAGAGAGGGAACACAAGCAGGGGGAGTGGGAGAGGAAGAAGCAGGCTCCCAGCGGAGGAGCCCGACATGGGGCTCGATCCCAGAACGCTGGGATCACGCCCTGAGCCGAAGGCAGACACCCAACGACTGTGCCACCCAGGCGCCCCAAGACTTTCTTTTAAGGCATGTTGTGGTAGAGTTCAGTCCCAGGGCACTAAGGGATGCTGAAGGGTCTGAAGCTTCATTTCTTCAAATGTTCTGGAGCCTGGCAATCCCTTTGAGGAAACCTCTTCTCTCTCCTTCCCTAGCCAGTAAGTTTTTGCTCCATTGTTACCCTGATGAGGGCACAAAGGAACCATTTAGGAAGGAAGAAGTGGGCAACAGAGAAAGAAAGAGGCCCTTGTGAACTTTCTGCTTTCAGCCCATCTTTGTTGCTTATCTGGCTTTAACCCACATTATCTGATTTTCCTTTTCAGTACTCCACGGTGGGGCTGCAGGTAGGTCGAAGTTTCCTTTCCTTTTCTGTCAGCTGTGGAAAAGGGGAAATGAATTTGGTGCTAAACCTTGGAGCCAGAAACAGCTCTGAGATCTTGGCCCAGAGCCCGAGATTCTGACCCAGTACAGAGCACCCAGAGCTTCACCCAAGCCAGGCCTGGTTTCCTCCCTGCGCCCCCCACCCTCTCAGTCCTGAACCTCTGTAGATAGGGACACCACTCCTTCTGCGACTAGCCCTCCCTGTCTGATTCCTGTGACTTCTCTGTGCCATGTTGGTTCAACCAGGCTTAGTTCTGTACTCCTCTTTTTCTAATGACTTTTGTCATAGACACTCATCAGTTGAATATGACATGAATACCTTGGGAAGTGCTAAGAAGGAAAGGGACTAGAAGGGTGAATGCCCCACAGCAACCTCTCCATTGTTCTGTTAGATTATCTTNTTGTTAGATTATCTTTGGGGTATCTTGTGATAAATTCCTTCAGCATTGCCCCTAAATAGGTACCAAGAATAAACACTCTTGGTAAAGGGCATCCTAAAGCCCACTTTCTGAAACTGGCAACAATACCTTTGAGGATTCAGTCTGATTATTTGAATCCACAAAGATGCTTTTCGTCCCAAATGGGGTTGGACCTATAGGAAAATTTATTTCATTTAGTAGTAAAGAAAATTAGAAATGAAACACATGTTCTTCCTGGACACAGACCATGGGGGTCATGAGCAATGAGTGGGATTCTTTACCTGCGCTTTGCGTCTTTACCTGCTTTTTGCGGTGCAGAGTGAGAAACAAGCGGCTATATTGTTTCTTTCTAATGAACACAGGATCCAAATAACAACAGGATTGCACAGTGGCTGGAAGTGGTGCCTGAGCAAGGCATTGTAGACCTATCCTTCCAGCTGGCTCCAGAGGCAACACTGGGAACCTATACAGTAGCAGTGGCCGGGGGCACGACCTTTGGCACCTTCAGTGTGGAAGAATATGGTAGGTGGGAGAATTAGTAGGTCAAAGTGTTGGACATAATCTTGTCCCCAAATCAGCAAAGGTAAAGTCTACTATGCGGAGGGATTTTTTATTCACTTTTGAATCCATGCTAAACCAGCCAATAACTTCAGGAGAATTTTGCCTTCATAATCCCCCCTTAATTTAATTAATTCAAGTACAACTGTTTTTTTTTTTTAAAGAACTTTTTTTTTAAATTTTTTATTTATTTTTTCGACAGAGATAGAGACAGCCAGCGAGAGAGGGAACACAAGCAGGGGAGTGGGAGAGGAAGAAGCAGGCTCATAGCGGAGGAGCCTGATGTGGGGCTCGATCCCATAACACTGGGATCACGCCCTGAGCTGAAGGCAGATGCTTAACTGCTGTGCCACCTAGGCGCCCCCAAGTACAACTGTTTTATACCCTCTGTCCTCTCCCTGTATGGTCAAATCCTCTTCCTCTCCCTTTCCCATTTCTGGTTCCGCTCTTCCCAGTGTTGCCTAAGTTCAAGGTGGACATGGTGGAACCCANTGCTGTGCCACCTAGGCGCCCCCAAGTACAACTGTTTTATACCCTCTGTCCTCTCCCTGTACGGTCAAATCCTCTTCCTCTCCCTTTCCCATTTCTGGTTCCGCTCTTCCCAGTGTTGCCTAAGTTCAAGGTGGACGTGGTGGAACCCAAGCAGTTATCAACAGTGGAGGAATCCTTCTTAGTGAAAGTCTGTTGTAGGTAAGAATAAAGCTCTGGATCTGGTGGAAAGAAAAGCTATACTGAGAAGCATGACAAGGGAGTGTTATGGGGAGAGAGATTATGGAGGCAGTTGTTAAATCTTAAGATATTTTATGTGGTCCAGAGTCATGACTTCTCCAAGAACACATTTTCTAATTGTGTCTCTCTCCCTTCTTTCCACTGCTCACTCAGTCAGCATCACAGATTCATTGTCTTCCTTACACAGAACACAATATTGAGTCCCATGGAGAAATGGGAGTAAGGAGAAAGAAAAACACCATCTCTGTCCTTCGGATAATACTTACTGTGTAGTGGCAATATCGTAAGGCTCTGAGAAAAGCAGGGAATTGAACAAGACTAGTGAAGGATTGTCACTACTTTGAGAAGTTGGAGTAGGGGAAAGAAGGGACAGTGGTGTTTTGGAAGAGGAGGGTTGGATCTCAAGTGCAGTCTCCCAACTCTGACTTCTCCTGCTTTTCTGGGTTAGGTACACCTATGGAAAGCCCATGCTAGGGGCAGCACAGGTATCAGTGTGTCAAAAGGCATATAGTTACCATTTTCCAGAAGGAGAACGGGAACAGCTACCTGACAAGTGCAGGAACCTTTCTGGACAGGTGAGTAAATGGGATGTAAAAAAGGAACCTTATTCATACGTCCCAATGAGTAACTAAGCACCTATATAAAAAAGTGGTAAAGGAATTTAAGAAATGAAACATGAACATAGGGGGAAAAAAGAGAGAGGCTCTTAACTATAGAGAACAAACTGAGGGTTGCTGGAGAGGAGGTGGGGGGGATGGGTTACATGGATGATGGTCGTGAAGGAGGGCATGTGATGTAATGAGCACTGGGTGTTACATGTAAGTGATGAATCACTAAATTCTCCTACTGAAACTAATACTACACTATATGCTGACTAACTGAAATTTAAGTAAAAACTTAAAAAAGAAAAAAATATATTGAAAAGTGTAAAAAATAAAATGGTAAAAAGCCCAAAGTAGAAATCCTTTCATACAATTATTGCCCCAGTTCCAAAGAACAAAGCAGTCTTCCTTATTCTAAACAGGTGAAGTCTTTTTTAGAATCTGCCTTGGAGTTAAGAAATTAACCTAAATCCTTGGGAGATACAATTTTCCTGCCCTGCAGTTGGTTCTTTTCCGTATCTTGGACCCTCAAAGTTGTTTCAGGATTGTGTACGGGCAAGTGGATACTCTATGTTATAAGAGAGTTTTTCTGTCTTCAAGGTGGAGAAACTAAAGCATGGAGATAAGAATTTCTTTCAATAGTACATTATGAAACGGGAGTAAAAGTTACGTTATTTATCCTCTTCCTCTCTCCCTGATTGCTTCACTAGACTGACAAAGCAGGATGCTTCTCTGCTTCTGTGGACATGTCCACCTTCAACCTCACTGGTTACATGTACAGCCGCACCATCAATATTGTGGCTACTGTGATGGAGGAAGGAACAGGTAAGTGGGATAATCCTTGGTGCATTAAGAAAAGTGAAAGGAGGGGCGCCTGGGTGGCACAGCAGTTAAGCGTCTGCCTTCGGCTCAGGGCGTGATCCCGGCATTGTGGGATCGAGCCCCACATCAGGCTCCTCTGCTAGGAGCCTGCTTCTTCCTCTCCCACTCCCCCTGCTTGTGTTCCCTCTCTCACTGGCTGTCTCTATCTCTGTCAAATAAATAAATAAAATCTTTAAAAAAAAAAAAAAAAAANTCATTAGAAAAGTGAAAGGAGAAGGGCTGTTCTAGGAATAGACTTACTCAGAGCACTTAAGACCTCTTACCCTCACTAGTGTTTGGGAATGACTCTGTTCCTAGTTCCTAGTCAAAGCGAAATGCCGATTCCCATCTGTCATCTGTTACCTATTTCCTCAAAAGGTGGGGGAGGAGGANAGAAAAGTGAAAGGAGAAGGGCTGTTCCAGGAATAGACTTACTCAGAGCACTTAAGACCTCTTACCCTCACTAGTGTTTGGGAATGACTCTGTTCCTAGTTCCTAGTCAAAGGGAAATGCCGATTCCCATCTGTCATCTGTTACCTATTTCCTCAAAAGGTGGGGGAGGAGGAGTTTGTTTGGATCTTTGACCAGAAATATGTTCAGCTTCACACTTCCACTGACACCGTCCTTTCAGGGATTTTATGTTAGACATGAAGATGAGGATATCAGGTATTTCGGTTGTCATACATCTGGTTTCCCTCTGTAGGTGTAGAGGCCAATACCACTCAGGATATCGACATTTCTTCACAAGTAGGATCGATAACCTTTGAAGACACCAAAAATTTTTATTACCCCAATTTCCCCTTCAGTGGGAAGGTACGTTGAAACTGGTCTCTACGCAAAAAAATGCCTTCTTCCAGTTGACATATAATAATGGTTACTTTAGCATTGTTCTCAGTACTTTACGCGTATTTACTTATCTAATCTTTACAACTATCCAATGAGGTAGACTGAGGCACAGAGAGGGTAAGTGATTTTCCAAAAATTATACAGCTGGTAAATTGTAACTAGGATCAAACCCAGGCAAGCAGCCTGCCTCCAGAGTATATACTCTTAATTCCTTATGCTGTGCTGCCCTTAATCTCACATGAGATGTGCTTTGAATATTCATGTGACTTTATTGCCTTTCCCAATGCCAGGGGCTCATATTCTAATGTTCAAGTCTTTGAATTTTAGACCTGAAAGGTATCTCGAGAAATCATCCAGTGTGGCTTCTCATCTAAGCAAGATTAACGTTAAACTTTCCTTGACAGAGAGCCATTCACAGCTCCTTAAGCAGTTTCTTCGGAGATTTAAAAATTTCCTTTGTTAGTGTCTTCTTTCTTTCTCTTTAAGAAAGCATTTATTTATTTAAGTAATCTCTATACCAAACGTGGGGCTTGAACTCATGACCCCCAGATCAAGAGGTGTATGCTCTCCCAATTGAGCCAGCCAGCGCCTCCCCCCCACCCCGTGTCTTCTTCTGATACTTAACAATCTATCCCTCTCTCCAGCTTATCTTTTTTAACTTCCAAATAACTGCTCCACACGATAACCTTGTGTCTTTTTGGATCCATTTAGATCTATCCTTAGTCATCTTTTCTCTAGACCAAGAGTGATCCAGATTTTCTTAGAGCCTAACGATTATGCAATTTGGGAGTGGAAGGGGACTCGGTTTAAAAAAATTAAGGCAAAATAATGTACAGAGAGGCTTGGAAGGGGCCTGTGTAAATGAGGGGTCCTAAAGCGTCATTAGCTACATGGCAAATCCACTTCTACTCCAGGCTGAACTGCTTCTGTTTGTTTCGCATTTCCTCATAGATGTTAGTTTCCAATGCTTGAATCACATTTTCCTGTTTCTGGACTCTTTCCTGAAATGTGTTCTTAGAGTTTCTTTTATCACTTCACTATACCTCATACTTGAACCTACTCCAGACCTAACTCTAATGTCCCGATAACCTTCATCCCCCAGATAAGAGTTAGGGGCCATGATGGCTCCTTTCTCAAGAATCATTCAGTATTTCTGGTGATTTACGGCATAAATGGAACCATCAACCAGACTCTAACTACTGACAACGATGGCCTTGCTCCCTTTAAGCTGGATACAGTTAATTGGAATGGGAGAGATATTTCTCTGGAGGTAAGGCTTCCCTGAAGGCAAACTTCAAACTTTTCCTGTGTCTCTACCTCTTCCCTCATTTGTAATTCCATCTCCATCACTCACCAGTCCTGCTTCCCAGTTGACAAAAGGTGTTTTTTTTTTTAAGGTTTATTTATTTAAGGGGGAGTGGGCAGAGGGAATAGGAGAGGGAATCTCAAGCAAACTCCCCGCAGAGCTCGGTCTGACATGGGGCTGGATCCCAGGACCCTGAGATCGTTGACCTGAGCCAAGACCAAGAGTAGGGTGCTCAACCAACTGAGCCACCCAGGGGCCCAAGGGTTTTTTTGGTTTTTAATATCAATCTCATGAATGACCCTTCAGATAAAAATTGTTATTTCTACTAATTTATCTTACAACTTATCCCCATCTCTATTTGATCCTATATTTAAAATCAGAGTAGGGAGCTAAAAATAGTTCAGAGTCATTTTCTTCCTCCTAGATCCCTCCTCCCACCCGCCCCCGGTCATTACTTATAAAAATGGCAAAGAACAGGGCGCCTGGGTGGCTCAGTTGGGGCGCCTGGGTGGCTCAGTCATTAAGCGTCTGCCTTCAGCTCAGGGCGTGATCCTAGTGTTCTGGGATCGAGCCCCATGTCAGGCTCTTCTGCTGGGAGCCTGCTTCTTCCTCTCCCACTCCCCCTGCTTTGTTCCCTCTCTCACTGGCTGTCTCTCTCTGTCAAATAAATAAATAAAATCTTTTAAAAAATGGCAAAGAAGAAAATTCTAGGTTTTAGATAACTTGTAGGGAAGGCTACTCATATCAGTTATCAACTGCGAAACAATGTTGCTTAGCAAACAACTACACACTTTAGTATTATACAACAAGCCTTTATTGCTTGTGCATCTGGGGTAGTCAGATAGGCGGCTCTGCTGATCTTGGTGGAATTTCTTGCATGCTTGTGGCTGAAGGCCAGTGTCTCATGCTCCAGCAAGCTATCCCAGGTATATTCTGATGGCAACGATGAGTTGCGGGAACAAAAGTGGACACCCAACGGTTTTTCCAAGCCTCTACTTGTCTTGTATATGCTCGCATCCCATTCCCAGCAAGTCATGTGGTGAGCCTGCAGTTAGACTAGAAGGGCGATGTAAGATTACATAGTAAAGGACGTTAATACAGTGGGGGATGGATTGTGCCATTAATGCAATCATTCAGCCATACTGCTTAAGCAAACACATACAATTCGTGTTGTGGCTAATTTAGTTCTTTACACAAGGCATCACTCAATCACTCTACTTAGAAATAATTATTTTTAATCTCATTATCCTTTATGCCTTGTGTTCTTATCCCTAGGGTGTACTCTTTAATTTCTATGTAATCTTAGTTATGCTTATCTATGTCCCCTGCATCAGTCCGTGAAAGTGTATGATCTACAATTGCCCGTTACTTGACAGCTATAATTCAGCCCTTATTTCACTCCTCTTCATACTGAAGTGCTGCTGTTGTGGATTTCTCAAACATCCTTGGCTGGACCCCTAGGTAAATATCTACATGCCATTCTTAGGCGGTGAAGATTTGAGAGAGATCTGTTTGAAAACCATAACAAGTCCATGGGTTTACTATGGTCCAGGTATGTGTTAAGAGCCTTTTTCTTCCTCTCTTTTCTTAGGGCAGATTCCAAATGGAAGATTCGGTATATAATCAGGACAGAGGCCTCGTTACTACAGCAATGGCTATCTGCACCTGCAGTCCTTCTACAACACAACTCGGAGCTTCCTTGGTATCCAGCCACTACATGGAATCTTGGCGTGTGGCAAGCCCCAGGAAGTGCTGGTGGATTATTACATTGATCCAGCGGATGCAAACCCTGACCAGGAAGTCATCTTCTCCTACTATGTGAGAAGGGAAATGAGGGCTGGTGAAAGTGCACTGGGGAAGGAAAGGAAACGAGGAGAGTGAGCCGGAGAGGGTGGGTAGACTGTCTAGAGATGTAATGCAAGTCCCAGAGGCAATTTAAAAATGTTTAGAAGCCATATTTAAAAAATTAAAAGAATAGGTAAAACTAATTTTATTTATTTATTTAAAAAGATGTATATATTTATGAGAGAGAGAGAGCATGTGCCCCAGTGGGGAGAGGGGGAGAGGGAGAGAGAGAATCCCAAGCAGATTCTCTGCTGAGCTCAGAGCCTGACCTGGGACTCCATTCCTGGACCCCAAGGTCATGACCTGAGCTGAAATCAAGAATCCCCTGCTTTGGGACCCCTGGGTGGCTCAGTCAGTTAAACATCTGCCTTCAGCTCAGGTCATGATCCAGGGGTCCTGGGATCAAGTCCCACATCAGGCTCCCTGCTTCAGTGGAAAGCCTGATTCTTCCTCTCCCTCTGCTGCTCCCCCTGCTTGTGCTCTCTCTCTGTCAAATAAATAAATAAAATCTTAAAAAAAAAAAAAAAA
>NC_048233.1:8821913-8823600 GCF_002007445.2 Ailuropoda melanoleuca
GAGCCCCATGTCAGGCTCTTCTGCTGGGAGCCTGCTTCTTCCTCTCCCACTCCCCCTGCTTTGTTCCCTCTCTCACTGGCTGTCTCTCTCTGTCAAATAAATAAATAAAATCTTTTAAAAAATGGCAAAGAAGAAAATTCTAGGTTTTAGATAACTTGTAGGGAAGGCTACTCATATCAGTTATCAACTGCGAAACAATGTTGCTTAGCAAACAACTACACACTTTAGTATTATACAACAAGCCTTTATTGCTTGTGCATCTGGGGTAGTCAGATAGGCGGCTCTGCTGGTCTTGGTGGAATTTCTTGCATGCTTGTGGCTGAAGGCCAGTGTCTCATGCTCCAGCAAGCTATCCCAGGTATATTCTGATGGCAACGATGAGTTGCGGGAACAAAAGTGGACACCCAACGGTTTTTCCAAGCCTCTACTTGTCTTGTATATGCTCGCATCCCATTCCCAGCAAGTCATGTGGTGAGCCTGCAGTTAGACTAGAAGGGCGATGTAAGATTACATAGTAAAGGACGTTAATACAGTGGGGGATGGATTGTGCCATTAATGCAATCATTCAGCCATACTGCTTAAGCAAACACATACAATTCGTGTTGTGGCTAATTTAGTTCTTTACACAAGGCATCACTCAATCACTCTACTTAGAAATAATTATTTTTAATCTCATTATCCTTTATGCCTTGTGTTCTTATCCCTAGGGTGTACTCTTTAATTTCTATGTAATCTTAGTTATGCTTATCTATGTCCCCTGCATCAGTCCGTGAAAGTGTATGATCTACAATTGCCCGTTACTTGACAGCTATAATTCAGCCCTTATTTCACTCCTCTTCATACTGAAGTGCTGCTGTTGTGGATTTCTCAAACATCCTTGGCTGGACCCCTAGGTAAATATCTACATGCCATTCTTAGGCGGTGAAGATTTGAGAGAGATCTGTTTGAAAACCATAACAAGTCCATGGGTTTACTATGGTCCAGGTACGTGTTAAGAGCCTTTTTCTTCCTCTCTTTTCTTAGGGCAGATTCCAAATGGAAGATTCGGTATATAATCAGGACAGAGGCCTCGTTACTACAGCAATGGCTATCTGCACCTGCAGTCCTTCTACAACACAACTCGGAGCTTCCTTGGTATCCAGCCACTACATGGAATCTTGGCGTGTGGCAAGCCCCAGGAAGTGCTGGTGGATTATTACATTGATCCAGCGGATGCAAACCCTGACCAGGAAGTCATCTTCTCCTACTATGTGAGAAGGGAAATGAGGGCTGGTGAAAGTGCACTGGGGAAGGAAAGGAAACTAGGAGAGTGAGCTGGAGAGCGTGGGTAGACTGTCTAGAGACNACACACTTTAGTATTATACAACAAGCCTTTATTGCTTGTGCATCTGGGGTAGTCAGATAGGCGGCTCTGCTGATCTTGGTGGAATTTCTTGCATGCTTGTGGCTGAAGGCCAGTGTCTCATGCTCCAGCAAGCTATCCCAGGTATATTCTGATGGCAACGATGAGTTGCGGGAACAAAAGTGGACACCCAACGGTTTTTCCAAGCCTCTACTTGTCTTGCATATGCTCGCATCCCATTCCCAGCAAGTCATGTGGTGAGCCTGCAGTTAGACTAGAAGGGCGATGTAAGATTACATAGTAAAGGACGTTAATACAGTGGGGGATGGATTGTGCCATTAATGC
>NC_048233.1:8823639-8846344 GCF_002007445.2 Ailuropoda melanoleuca
ACTGAGCCAGCCAGGTGCCTCTAGGTAAAACTAATTTTAAAAATACTTTTTGGGGGCACCTGGCTGGTTCAGTCAGGGGAACATGTGGCTCTTTACCTCCAGTCATGAGTTCGAGCCCCACATTAGGTGTAGAGATTACCTAAATAAGCCAACAAACTTAAAAAAAAAAAAAGTATTTTATTTAACTCAGCGTATCCAACATATGATCATGTCAACATGAACATGAAATCCACATCAAAATTATTAATAGATATTTCAAATTTTTTGTTTCAACTGGTATAAATATAGTAGCCACATTTCAAAGGNAAAAAAAAAAAAAAAAAAAAAAAAAAAAAAAAAAAAAAAAAAAAAAAAAAAAAAAAAAAGTATCTTATTTAACTCAGTGTATCCAATATATGATCATGTCAACATGAACATGAAATCCACATCAAAATTATTAATAGATATTTCACATTTTTTGTTTCAACTGGTATAAATATAGTAGCCACATTTCAAAGGCTCCAGCAGTCACTTGTGGCTAGTGGCTACTGTATTGCACAGTGTAGGTGTAAAAGATGGAGGGGAATGAGAAAAAAGATTTTTAAACAGGAGAATTGTATGGGAAGATAAAATGAGGAATTGAGGATAAAACATTGCTGGTGGGGGCTGAACGGGAGCTGGGTGGGTGAGTGGGGGAGAGGGTGAGGAGGGGATGGGACTCAGAATAAATTTCATTCTGTGTTTCATTGGTCAATATTTTAAAATAGATGATAAAGGTTAAAATTAACATGGATAGCAGCTTTGTGGTATAAAACTGTAACTTGTAGCTTGAAAGAAATGTATAAAGATAAGCAGCTTTACTGGTCACCTTGGTGATAGTGAGAAATTAGATTTGTGTAAATCCTGGGTTTGATGGCCTAGAGTCTCCGTTCTCTTACCATCCTCTCAAGGTTTTTGGGGGATCGTCTCCCCGTTGATTCATTTCAGTACCTTTGTCAAGCTGACACAGTCATCCTGATGCAACAGCGGAGGAGTCAGGGTGATAGCACACGCACTGCCTTTAGGACAGGNAGATGGAGGGGAATGAGAAAAAAAAGAGATTTTTAAACAGGAGAATTGTATGGGAAGATAAAATGAGGAATTGAGGATAAAACATTGCTGGTGGGGGCTGAACGGGAGCTGGGTGGGTGAGTGGGGGAGAGGGTGAGGAGGGGATGGGACTCAGAATAAATTTCATTCTGTGTTTCATTGGTCAATATTTTAAAATAGATGATAAAGGTTAAAATTAACATGGATAGCAGCTTTGTGGTATAAAACTGTAACTTGTAGCTTGAAAGAAATGTATAAAGATAAGCAGCTTTACTGGTCACCTTGGTGATAGTGAGAAATTAGATTTGTGTAAATCCTGGGTTTGATGGCCTAGAGTCTCCGTTCTCTTACCATCCTCTCAAGGTTTTTGGGGGATCGTCTCCCCGTTGATTCATTTCAGTACCTTTGTCAAGCTGACACAGTCATCCTGATGCAACAGCGGAGGAGTCAGGGTGATAGCACACGCACTGCCTTTAGGACAGGGGTGTGGTGAGGCCAGGAGAAGTAGCCGGCTGATAGTGTGTCAGCCGGGAGTCTGAGAAGCTGGCCATAGAGCCCTTGACAGCAGTCTGAGATGACAGCCCTGCTTAGAGAGTTTCTCTGAATTTGGTTTCAAGGGAGCGAACAGGAAGGGAAGTCAGACAAAGGGATTTCTCCTCCAAAGACTCAAATGTCAGAAGGGCTCAGGTCAGTTTAAAGCACACTCATTTCCATTGAATTTTGAATTAAGTGATAAAAAAAAAAAGGTCATGAAGATGGATCTTAGGAACTTTATGTTATAAGGATTATAAGAGAATAAAACTTGGGGACTCTGAAGAATTGGTGGAGAGCTATCTATTGTGAAGAATGGTTTCTCTTCCGTTTGGCGTGGAGGTCCTGATGACCTTTGTCCCTTCCCATCCACTCCCGTGGTTCTCAGGCAGACCTCCAGGAGGAGGAGTCAGCAGGGCTCTTGGCACCATCCAACATTTGACCAACTGATGGACACTGCATGAAATATTGACCCAGGCTCTGGAGCTATGAAAGGAGCCTGTCTCTATGGAGAGGTGCAGGGGAGCTCTAGAGTAGGGTCAAGGCTAAACTCTCATAACTTCCATGCTGTTGATTTTTATGTGTGTGTGTGTGTCTGTGTGTGTGTGTGTGTGTGTGTGTGTGTGTGTGTCTTTTTTAGTTAATAGGGAAAGGGCATTTGGAGATGGAGGGACAGAAGCACCTGAACTTTGAGAAGGAAGGTGAGTGTTCATACTTCTGTTGAAAGACCAAAGGATATTTTAACAGACCAAAGGATATTTTAAGTTTCCAGGAAATGTTGTTATACTGGAAGCAAAAGACGAAGAAATGAGAGCAGAACACTAAGGATAACCATAGGAGAACAGGAAGATGGGAAGTAACTTGCACAATGAGGCCAGCAGCAGGCCCAGTAAGAAGAGCAGACATGTGGTTGGAGGTCATCAGTGCACAAGTGTGCGTTCTCATCCCTGTGTATCCCCTTTTCTTTTTCAGGAACTAAAGGCTCCTTTTCCCTCTCACTGACCTTCACTTCCAGACTAGCCCCTGATCCTTCCCTGGTGGTCTATGCCATTTTTCCGAGCGGAGGCATTATAGCTGACAAAGTTCAGTTCTCAGTGGAAATGTGTTTTGACAATCAGGTAAAATGGCAGTTGAGGAAGGTGAAGAAAAGGTCTGGGCATAGAGAGAGATCATGTGTATGGTGTGGGTGGAAATCAGGCAGCGGCAGGGAAATAAGATCATATTGAAGTGGATGTCATTATTGCATTTATGTCTTCAGTACGCTTTGTTGAATCTATCTCCCACTTCTTTTTAAGAAGTTGTGCTGCGAAATTGCATGTTCTGTATAGCTATTCTTTCTTTCTAGCTTTTGTCTCTTAACTTTCTTTTTTTTTTTGAACTTTTTATTTATTTTTGTCTCTTAAACTTTCTATGTTATTCGGTGCTATGCCACTCACTTTTTCCAATTATACCACAAGACACGAGTTCCAAAAGGACTAGACTTTACCAAAAAAAAAAAAAAAATCAGTATAAAAGTGAAGGAATGGGCTTGAATACCAGAGTTGGGGCATATTGGCTGATGATCCAAATTACATTGTTTCCCCTTCTCTCCAGGCTGACCTGATCCCCAAGTATACTTTTCCCTTTCACAGGTTTCCCTTGGCTTCTCACCTTCCCAGCAGCTTCCAGGAGCAAATGTGGAACTACAGCTACAGGCAGCTCCTGGGTCCCTGTGTGCAGTCCGGGCTGTGGATGAGAGTGTCTTACTACTTAGGCCAGAGACAGAGCTGAGCAACCATTCCGTGAGTAGTCTGCCAACAGGGTGCGAAGAGGGAGTTGACAGAGAAGACATTTTGACTGAATTAGAATAAAAGATGGGTTTCAGGGAGTAGGAAAGAAAGTCTGAGGGAAATTGTATACCACCATAAGGTGGTAGAAAAGCTGGTGTGGAAATGAAGGTCCAATGATGGTAGAAGAAAAGCATGATTCATGTGGACATAGAGGCAGGAAATTTGTAATAGGAGATAAAGGTGACAAGTTATTGAAAAAGGTGAGAAAGAGATCAAAATTTAGAAAGTAGGGAAGGGATGGGGTACCTAGGTGGCTCAGTTGGTTGAGTGTCTAACTCTCAATCTCAGCTCAGGTCTTGGTCTCAGGGTCATGAGTTCAGCCCCCACACTGGAGCCCAGCATGGAGCCTACTTAAAAAAAAAATGGTAGGAAGAGATTATGATGGAATAAATATAGGAAGAATTCTGGAGTAAAGAAAAGAAATAATACAAGAGCAGTGAACTATGGCACCAGAATCTGAGTGAAGTTTCTCAACTGATTTCACTGTGTCAATAGTTTATTTCCTTTTCCCCTCCTATTTCAGGTCTATAGGATGTTCTCAGTCTGGTATGGTCATTACCCTTATCAGGTGGCTGAATATGATGAGTGTCCAATGTCTGGCTCCTGGGACACTCCTCAGCCCCTCTCAATTATGTGGAGGCCTTGGTTCTCTGAAGACATGGACCTCTTCCATTTTTTCCAGGTAGATGTTCTTACCCATTTTGTTCTTATAGAAATAATGGTGGCGGGGTGGGGGGTGATGGAAAGTCCATATCTAAAAAAGCAGAGAGACTCATGTGGGCACTGAAGGAATAAAGTCTTGGAAGAAACTCCTGATATGTGAGGTAGCCTCTCTTGGTCCTTATGCTTGAAGAAGGGGCCCAGTTGCCTGATTGCATTGGAAGAGAGCCACTGTGAGAGGCTGTGTGCAGTCTCTTTCTGACTCTAAACAAACTGATTTCCACGGGATCGGCCAAGTACCAAAAATGAGGAAAGGTAGACCAGAGGTGTCTTACTATTATTATAAAAACCACTACATGAGTAGAAATTGAGTACTTTATGAGTAGAAGTTGGGGATGCTGTGGCCCAAGGTTGACCAGGAAGTCTCTGAAGTCAGGGACCATGTCTTGTTCATCTCTGTATTCTCTTTAATGACCGATCCTTCATAATACTCAATGTATTTTTGTGAATTGACTGAGTTGATATGGTTCCTGCCCTCAGAAGGTTCAGTCTAAATTGAATAATAATGATACAGTGATTAATATTTGGAAGAATCATTAAACATATTTGACAATGAAATAAGTATAATACTATTCAGCCATAAAAAAAGAATGAAATCTTGCTATTCGTGACAACATGGATGGATCCTGAGAGCATTATGCTCAGCGAAATAAGTCAATCAGAGAAAGACAAATACTATGTGACCTCACTTATACATGGAATCTAAAAATCAATGACAACAGCAAAACCAAGCTCACAGATACACAGAACAATGTGGTGGTTGCCAAAGGCAGGGGTTGGGGTAGGTAAAATGACTGAAGGTTGTCAAAAGATACAGACATCCAGTTATAAGATAAATAAGTTATAAGATAAATACGTCCTGGGAATGTAATGTACAGCATGGTGACAGCACGGTTGATACTGCATTGCGTATTTGCAAGTTGCTAAAGAATAGATCTTAAAAGTTCTCATCCAAAGAAAAAAATTTTTTGTAACCATGTATGGTGATGGATGTTAACTAGAGTTATTGTGGTGATCATTTTACAAAGAATATATTTTAAAAAAATTGAAGGCCTTTCACATTAGCTGTCAGAAGCGAACAAAACCTTCGTGGCTGAGTATTGGGTAGTAACCACAAGTCTCAACGATTAATAGGAAAAGAATGTCTTGGTTCAGTCCCTGGAGGGTTGAATTCCTAGGCAGTTGGCCTGGTAGTAAGGGAGGGGGCCACCCTAACACTTCACTCTGTGGTTTCTTTGGTGTCTCTCAGGGCATGGGCCTGAAAATACTGTCCAATGCCAAAATTAAGAAGCCAGTAGATTGCAGTCACCAGTCTCTAAGATACAGCACTGCAATGGCTGGAGGTAAGCTACCTGTGTGGCTTGTGGATTCTCTGAGATATTTAAATCATAGAACTCTGAAAACTTATTCTTTGCCTCCTGTTCCTGCACTGAGCCTCTAGCCTCAGAATGGCAATGGGTTGTGGGTCATAGATGCAGGCAGCTGGATCTCTCTCCCTGGGGAGAGCATTTGAAGCCTGAAGCCCTTACCTGTTCATCCTCTGGCCCAACCTCCTTATCTGTCACTTCCTCCTGATGGCCTTATGACTAGTCAGTTCCTCAGTGGTCCTTCCTCCTTGTCTCTGACTGGATGTTCTCTGTTTCCCTCTAAATTTCTTGGTAGTACCCCTCTGCCTCAATTTGTGTTACAGCGAAGTCTTCTGTTTTCCCCCCAATTCCCTTATTCTTGCTCTCCGTAGTACATTATGGCGCTGTTGACATGGGATCTGAGTCATCATCGTCTTCGTCACTTCAGTCAAAGGACCCTCAGGTCCGCCAGTACTTCCCGGAGACTTGGCTCTGGGATCTGTTTCCTATTGGGTAAGTGATGCCTTTAAAGGTACAGCAAGGGTGTCCAGTGGGGAGTCAGGAGAAAACTCAGACTCAGATAATGTCTAATGAATCTAAGTCTCAAGCCAAGAAAGTTTAATGGGGACGTGGGAACTTGCTTCTTTCCCTGAATTCTTAGGCAATCATAGGCAATCCCTTAAAACGAATTCACACGTCTCCACATTTACACTGTACAGAAGTGCATTTGGAGTCCAGGTCCAGCAGATATAAACGCACATGTTGACATCAGTTCCTGCCCACTGCTTACCTGCTCATTTTGACAAGCCAGAAGAACGACAAGCCTCTCTCATCTCAAGGCTCATGTGTCCAGCAGGCACATGAAAAGATGCTCAACGTCACTAATCATCAGAGAAATGCAAATCGAAACCCCAACGAGATACCCTCTCACAGATTCAGAGGGCACTGGACTCTTTCAGATATGTTTGCACACGTGCCCCCCTACTCTCACTCACCCCCTCACATACTCAGGCACCCCCCTTCTCCCATATTCGTACATCCTCACTCACCTGAACGTTCACGCTCTGAGATTGCATGTTCCTCAGTTCAGTTGCCTTTTTTCCCCACCCCCCACAATAACAATAACAACAAATGACTTCTGTAGGTAAATTTGTAGCTTAATTCACAATGTTCTCCTGTTAACGTCCCTCACCTGGTTTCTTGTGTTCTCGCAGTTACTCCGGGAAGGAGGCTGTCCATGTCACGGTTCCTGATACCATCACCGAGTGGAAGGCCATGACTTTTTGTACCTCCCAGTCCAGCGGCTTTGGTCTTTCACCTACTGTAGGACTGACTGCTTTCAAACCATTCTTTGTTGAACTGACTCTCCCTTACTCAGTAGTTCGCAGGGAATCCTTTCGCCTTACTGCCACCATCTTCAATTATCTGAAGGACTGCATCAGGGTAAGAGCTGGGGATACGGGAAGCAGATGTCCCTGGGAAAGAGGGGATGTGTCTCCACCCCCACATTTTCCTAAGCCTCTGTGTGTTGTTTCCTGTACTCAGACCCTTTACTTCTTAAACACCTGCAGGTTCAGACTAACCTGGGTACATCAGATAAGTACCAGGTGGAATCGTGGGCAGATTCTCAGGGCTCCAGCTGTCTCTGTGCTGATGAAGCAAAAAGCTATCACTGGAACATCACCGCTGTCAAATTGGGTAAGAGAAGGAAGCGGCAGAGGAGCAAGGAAAGCACATAGCAAAAGCTCAGTGATTGAGAACTTTACCCTTTCCTCTCCCGCATTTGCTTTGTTCTCTCGTTCTTTCTCATTTTATTTGCCTCTATTTTTTCCCACCTAAGTCTATGCTTAAATAAATAATCAAATGCTCTTTGATAGTCGACCAAAAAATTATCCGAACTAGACATTTTTGAGTGTGAAAAGGGGAGCTTTTAATATTTATGCCAAGACAAGGGATATATAGTCATGCTACTCATCAAATAGTTACTACGGGCCCTCTGCGATTCTAACTGCTTGACAGGTGGTAATTCATTTAATCATCCCAGTAACCCCGGGATGTCATTTGCTCTTAGGATGAAACCCTGGCAACTTAAAGTATGGTCTTCAGATGTGTAGTTACCTACTGCTGCTTAACAAATCACCCTAAAACTTAGAGGCCTGGGGCGCCTGGGTGGCTCAGTCAGTTAAGTGTCTGCCTTTGTTTGACTCAGGTCAGATCTTAGGGTTCTGGGATGGAGCCCTGCTCATGCTCTCTCTTAAAGAAATAAATCTTAAAAAAAAAAAAAACCCAACAAGTTAGAGGCTTAAAAGAACAAACATTTATGATCACCCAGTTTCCATGAGCCAGTAATCTAGGTGCAGAGTATAGCAGGATGCTTCTGGCTCAAGGTCTGTCATGAAATACCAGTCATGCTGTCAGCAGGGCCGTGTTCTCATCTGGAGACTTGACTGGGAGAGGATCCACTTTCATGCTCCTTCCAAAGCCTCTGTCCCTCACAGGCTGCAGTTCTGGGCCTCAGCTGTGATCTAGTGGCCTCCCTTAGTATCTCATCACATGAATCTTTCCAGTGGGCTGCCTCAGGACAGGACAGCTGGCTTCCTGCAGAGCAAGTGGCCCACGAGAAAGAGTGCGCCCAAGACAAGCTATAGTTTTTTTTTAACCTAGTCCCAAAAGAGCATCTCATTGCTTCTGCCCTATCCTTCTCATTAGAAGTGAGTTGCTTAGTCCAGCCCACACTCTGAGAGAAGCTTATGCAATGGTGTATATATTGGGGTGCAGGGATCACTGGGGGTCCTTAGAGGCTGCCTACCACACTGGACCAGCATTATTGACATCATGGGGAAACTTGTTAGAAATGTGAATATAGGCCCCACCCCCGATACATTGAGTCGGTTTATATTCTAACAATATCCGCAGGTCTTTGCATATTGTTAAGTTTAAAAAGCCCTGGTCTAGAGGGGAAGAGACCTCATTGGTACCTCTGGCAATAGGGTTAATGCCTTCCTTTCCCCTTCTCTCTTCTAGGTCTTGTGAACTTTACTGTCACTACTACGATTCTGGACAGCAATGAACTCTGTGGGGGGCAGAAGGGGTTCCTTCCAGCAGAGGGCCAGAGTGACACACTCATCAAACCAGTTCTGGTCAAGGTGAGTTTTCTTTTCCTTCCCTTCGCTGCCCTTCTCCCTTCCCTTCTTTTCCCTTCCCCTTTCTTTCTTTTTTCCCCTCTTTTCTTTTGTTTTCTTTCTTCTTTCTCTCTTTCTTTCTTTCTTTTTCATTTTCTCTTTCTCTCTTTCTTTCTCTTCTTTCCTCTTCTCCCCTCCCCTCCCCTTCCCTCTTCTCCTCTCTTCTTCTCTTCTTTTCTTTTTCCTTTCTTTCTTTCTCCCTTTCTTTCTTCCTTTCCTTTCCCCTTTCCTTTCCTTTCCTTTCCTTTCCTTTCCTTTCCTTTCCTTTCCTTTCTTCTTTCCTGTGAGTTTTCTGCAGGCCTAGCTTCAGAGGTAGAGATAGCAGTCACCCCAGGGATGTTGTGTGTGTGTCTAGCCATATGGTTAGTCTTTCACAGCTGTCTGACTCCAACTTCAATCAGGTAGCTCACCTTCCTTCTTCTGTGGCTCCTTTCTGCCCTTAATATTTGCTTAACCCATTCCAATACTCTATGAAAGGGCTGAATACGGTACCTGGTACACTCAATGAATGTTAGTTTCTCTTATTAACATCTCTAATAGCATCATTAATTGCTTTTTTTATCCCATTAAGAACCCCATTGTCAACCCTGCCTCTTAGAAGTTTCCTAAACTTGTCCTTAGCTCTAGCCCTTGCTCAGAAAGAATTTTATTGATAGGCCCACTCCTGCATTGAAGTGGAGTTCTCCTGAGCTTCAAAGAGAAGCTCTATTCTTTCCAGTTCTGAGAAGTCCAGGGGACCACAGGGAGGGCCTCTTCTCCCCTTTTCCTCCTTCAGTGCCATCTGCCCTGACATTTGTCTTCATTGTTTTCGTTCTATGTCTCTCTTCATGTCAGCCTGAGGGAGTCCTTGTGGAGAAGACATACAGCTCATTGCTTTGCCCAAAAGGTGGGTGAATGCAGAGAGGGGTTGGTGCTGAGAATCCTGTCGGCAGCAGCAGATTTTTGTAGGCCAAGGGAGGAATATACAGGACAAGAAGGGATAGGAGAGAGTCTGGGGTGCTATCCCTTATAGGGCCAATTAGCTGAGAGGATGAAGAAGAAAACATGTACAGCACAATTATGGTTTTGGGGGGAATTTATTTTCAGCAGAGAGCACTATGAAAAGGTTAAAAAATATTGCTTCTAACCCACAGAAAGCACTGGGTACAGAAAACCCTGGATTATAGAAAGTTTTTCTATGGTTTGGGCTTGAACTCGCACTATTTCCATCTTCTATACTTTCTCCTTTTCTCTGCCTCTCATAGGACAAGTGGCTTCAGAATCCATCTCCCTGGAGCTCCCTGTGGATGTTGTTCCTGACTCAAGCAAGGCTTATGTTATGGTTCTGGGTAAATAGCGAGTGATTCTTGCTCAAAAGAAAAAAAAAAACCATGGGGCTGAAATCTGCCAAAGCATGGAGTGGGTTGGGGCATGTGGACCCATCTGAAGGAAGGCTTGTTAGATTAGAAGTGACAGAAGAGGGGCGCCTGGGTGGCACAGTGGTTAAGCATCTGCCTTCGGCTCAGGGCGTGATCCCGGCATTGCGGGATCGAGCCCCACATCAGGCTCCTCCGCTATGAGCCTGCTTCTTCCTCTCCTACTCCCCCCCTGCTTGTGTTCCCTCTCTCACTGGCTGTCTCTATCTCTGTCGAATAAATAAATAAAATCTTTAAAAAAAAAAAAAAGTCCTGAACTCCCTTCCGTAGCCTATGTACTTCTCTGTGTACTCCAGCACCTTGTACGAACCCAAAATTATAGTACTGTATTATAATTGTTTATAATGAGTTCTACTTGCAATGTTCTGTCATTGTTTGCCCCTCTGATTATGATCTTTTGAGGTAAAGACTGTATTTGACTTATGGTCTCCCAGGCACAGTGTAGGTACTCAACTAAATTGTCGCTGATACATGTTTGTTTGTTTTTTTTAAGATTTTATTCATTTATTTGACAGAGACAGCAAGAGAGGAGACATAAGCAGGGGAAGTGGGAGAGGGAGAAGCAGGCTTCCTGCTGAGCAGGGACCCCGATGTGGGGCTCGATCCCAGGACCCTGGGATCATGACCTGAGCCAAAGGCAGACGCTTAATCACTGAGCCACCCAGGTGCCCCGCTGATACATATTTGTTAAATGAATGACAGTAATTCACAAGGGCTCCTTCCTCTCCCTACCATCACTTTCTCTCTCCTTTTGGATCTCAGGAGACATTATGGGCACAGCCCTACAGAACCTAGACAATCTGGTACAGATGCCAAGCGGTTGTGGGGAGCAGAACATGGTCTTGTTTGCTCCCATAATCTACGTCTTGCAGTATCTGGGGAAGGCAAGGCTGCTGACTGAAGAAATCAGGTCTCGGGCAGTGGGTTTCCTGAAGCTAGGTGAGTCGGTTCAATCTTTTTTTCTTGGACACGTTCTCTAGAGCCTAATGATAGGTTAATAAGATACAGAGGAATTTCCCCCTGAAGTATCCTGTACCCTTGAAAGCCTTGAAAGCCATGTTTTTTGAAGTTGTCCTTGTGATCTAACATGATATCTGGCTTCCCAGGGTACCAGAAGGAGCTAATGTACAAACACAGCAATGGCTCATACAGTGCCTTTGGGGAGCAGGATGGAGATGGAAACACATGGTAATATTGCCCAGTTCTCAGTGGACCCCAGAGCATAATTCCTGGGCCTACGGAACTATTCCTCTCCCTCTCCTCTTACCCCATTCTTTCTTATATCCATCTTCTCCACCTCTTTAATATTGTTTATTTCAGTCTCATGCATGGTCAAGCCCCTCACCCTTCTCCCTGACCTTGTGCCTCCTCAGTTCTTGTCCCCAATTAATGCCCGTTAATACCTCCATTTTCTTGGCTCCTATGGAATTATGTTTCCTTAATCCCCTTCTGGAACCCTATACCAAAATAAACTATAGAACTATTGTACCCTTGCTGGGAAATCCCCCTTTATGCCACACTTTCCTCTTTACCCACATAGGCTGACAGCGTTTGTCACCAAATGCTTTGGCCAAGCTCAAGAATTCATCTTCATTGATGACAATAATATCCAGGACGCTCTCAAGTGGATGGCAGGAAACCAGCTCCCCAGCGGTTGCTACGCCAACGTGGGAAGGCTCATTCACACAGCTATGAAGGTGCAGATCTGCCCCCCGACCTTCAGCCCACTACCCTGTCGGGGAGGAATTTGCACCTCTGACTGAGCAATCAAAAGAGCATAAGGCTGGGAGTCAGTGTTAGTGTTCTTCAGGTCTCAGCCCTGGCTTCAGATGGCCTTGGTCAACATACTTAACCAGTCTGAGCCTCAGCTTCCATGTCTGTGGAATGGGACTGTGTACTAGCACATGGCTCTCATAGTGTGGACCTCAGATCAGCAGCAGAAGCAGCGCTTGAGAACTTGTTTAAAATGCAAATTCCAGTCCTACCCCGACCTACTCTGAGAACTTCTGGGATTTGTGTTTTTTTTTTTTTTTTAAGATTTTATTTATTTGACAGAGAGAGACACAGCGAGAGAGGGAACACAACAGGGGGAGTGGGAGAGGGAGAAACAGGCTTGCTGCCAAGCAGGGAGCCCGATGCTGGGCTCGATCCCAGGACCCTGGGATCACGACCTGAGCTGAAGGCAGACGCTTAATAACTGAGCCACCAGGCATCCCTGGGATTTGTATTTTAAACAAGTCCTCGAGGTGGTTCTGATATTTGTGGAAGTGTAAGAACCACTGGACTAGAAGTTCTCTGGGTTTCTTACTATGTCCCTAAATCTACAGCAAGGCCATCTGCTCTGGTAAGGACTGATAGGCAGCCCAGTGTTTTTTGTAAGAGGTTTACTCTGTGCCAGGCACTGTTCTAAGCACTTCGTTTATTCAATATTATTTAATGTTTACAACAAATTAATGAGCTGGCTGCTGCTATGCCATTATTAATCCCATTTTACAGATGAAGAAACTAAGTTGCAGAGATTAAGTGAATTGCCCAAGGTGAATGCTAATGCATGGTAGGATGACTGTCATTTGAACCACAGCCGTTGAACTCCAGAGGCACTGCTCTTGCCCCTTCACTACATTGCCCCTACCCCTCCCAAACACAGAGTGAGGTGTTGATGCTTCTAGAGAATTTGTTCAATTCAGAATATACCCAGTGAGAGAAAGATTGGTGTCTATGTTGCTAGAGAAATTGTTTACATTGCTGTTACGGGGCCTGGATTAAAAATCTTGAGCATTAAAAAAAAAAATCTCTGTATAGGATTCATTAGTTTTCCTTATGGAAGATTTTATCAGTGCCCCCCAAGGCTCTCTCCTCTTATATCTTGTGTGAAATACACGTGGGAGGAGCACAAGCCAGGGCTTGACTCCAACAAGATCCCAGAGGTCTTTCCTCTTCCTTTCTTACCAGACCCGGCCAGTCTAGTAAGAAACCCATCACCTGTGTACCACGGTTCGTGGTGTGGTGCAGGAGCTCCATAATTAAACTCCTGCATTCAAGTCCTAGTCCTGCTGTTTATTAGCTGTGTAATCTCGAGCAAGTTGTTTAAGCTTTTAAGTGTTTATATATATTTTTTCATATCTACAGAATGAGGGTAACAGTTTAGATTAGCTGTTTTTAAAAACTTGCTAGTATCTTTCCGTGAAAGGCATTAAACAGGGCAGGTGTCACCTAATCTCTCCTGGAGAAGAGTCTGGGCCTTCTGCTTCTTGAGACGATGTCCGTTTGAGGAGCTCAGATTCAATAAGAAGCTGAGAATGAGAGATTTTCTCCCTATCCCCTCCGCTGTGTTTGTTTGCTTGTTCATTTAAGTAATCCACCCATTCAGAGGGGATGCTTTTTTGCAAACTGCACACGATTCTTGCGTAGGCTGTGCTGGCTGCTGCCGTGACCGGTCTGCCCATCTCCCTCTAGGGCGGCGTTGATGATGAGACTTCCCTGATGCGTACATCACAGCTGCATTGCTGGAGATGGGAAGGACCACACATGTGAGTGTCTCTAGCTCCTCCTCTTTATGTCCTTCTTATTGCACCTAGTTCTAGGGGAATTCACCTACTTTCAATCCCTGTTCACCTTTGTAAACTCAAAAAGGATATGATGATTTCCTTACCGCTTCCCATTTCCCAAGGAATGCCTTATAAATTCAGTTCTTCCTCTTGCTTTCCAGGACCCGATGGTGAGTCAGGGTCTGCAGTGCCTCAGGGGCTCGGTTCCCTCCACCACCAACTCTACACACAGGCCCTCCTGGCTTATACTTTCTCTCTGGCTGGGGAGATGGACGTCAGAAACACTCTTCTTGAAAAGTTAGACCAGCAGGCTATCAGCTCAGGTACACTGGCCATGTTAGGAGATTTTTGAAATTATGAAAATACGCTGCGAGTTATCTATAGTTTTCCTTCGTCCCCATAGTCCCACATAGATGCTATCATATATAGGATTCCTTTTAGGAAGAGTTTTGAAGTCATCAGATCATTGTTGAGAGTTTTGTGAGAAAGTCTGTGGAAGTCCTTAAAAGGCATTGTTATACTTCCAACATGAAGAGGAAAGAGATGGTGGAAGCTAGTCAGAAGACCTGTGGGCATTGTAAAATCACCCTTCAACAGTTCTTTGGTGTGAGATCACTGAGGTTGATGGCGTTAGAGTTAAACTTAGAGACTGTTTTTTTTTTTTTTTTTACTCCGAGAAGGGCAGAGGGAGAGAGTGAGAGAATATTAAGCAAGCTCCATGCCCAGTTGGTTAAGGGTCCCACTCTTGGTTTCAGCTCACATCATGATCTCAGAGTCATGAGATCGAGCTCCATGTCAGGCTCTGTGCTTGACAGGAAGTCTGCTTGGGATTCTCTCTCTCCTCCCTCTGCCCAACCCCCAACTTGCTCTCTCTCTCAAATAAATAAATAAATCTTAAAAAAATGTTAAACTTTTTATTAGGTAAAATAAAGACTGAAAAATTAAACTTAAAATTCTATAAGCCAAAAAAAAAATGCCCCCAAACACATAAGATTTTTTTTTTAAGATTTTATTTATTTATCTGACACAGAGAGACAGCCAGTGAGAGAGGGAACACAGGCAGGGGGAGTGGGGGAGGAAGAAGCAGGCTCCCAGTGGAGGAGCCTGATGTGGGGCTCGATCCCAGGACGCTGGGATCATGCCCTGAGCAGAAGGCAGACGCTTAATGACTGAGCCACCCAGGCGCCCCCAAACACATAAGATTCTTAAAAGTTTCTACTTACCTACCTCTGCTAACATTCGAATTTACAAATTAACAAGGGTGGTTTTCATGTAATTGTGGGAGGGAGGCTTCTATTGATAGTCTCAGCTTCGTCTTGGGGAATGATGTGTATGTGCACACATTTCTGTGTAAACATTATGGCCAATATGTCAGAAGATTTTGAGAAATATTTTTGTCTAACTCACGCTTAATTTTTGGTTGGTACTTGCTCTGCTCTAAGGTGCACCATTTACGAATTGAATATGAGAAATTATTTCCTTCTAAGACCTTCCTGATTATGCTTCTTTTTCCGTAGGAGAGTCCATTCACTGGAGCTCAAAGCCTAGTCCATCACTGGATGGCAGACCTTGGTCTCAGCCTGAGGCTGTAGATGTGGAACTTACAGCATATGTATTACTGGCCCAGCTTAGCAAAGCCAGCCTGACTCAAAAGGAGATCGCCAAGGCCACTGCCATAGTGGCTTGGTTGGCCAAGCAACGTAATGCATATGGGGGCTTCTCTTCTACTCAGGTAAATAGCCTTATCTCCAACTGCCACTTATCAGGTAGGATTAGGTCCAAATAAATGAATAAAATCTTTAAAAAAAATTAAAAAGTTTACAAACTAGCAGTAAAGTTAGGAATAGTTCTATAATTACAGAGCAGGATTTGGTTATATAACATCAGAAAGATACAGAAGGTACAAAATAACACATTCCAAAAGGGACAGAGTTTACACCAACTTGTAGGTAAGAAAAGTCTTCAGGGGCATGGCATTTGAGATAGATCTCGAAGGATATGTAGGACCCTGGTTAGCTCAGTTGATAGAGCATTGGGGTTGTGAGTTCAAGCCCAACATTGGGCATAGAACCTACTTAAAAAATAGATATCTAGAGTGATGATAGATAGATAGATAGATAGATGATAGATAGATAGATAGATGATAGATAGATAGATATAGATAAAAGGGAGTGTGTGATTTTGAGAGACAGCTATTGAAAGGAAGGGGAAATGGCTTGAGCAGAGACAACAGTTTGCAACAGTATAAAATGACTGTCGGGAAAGCTGGGTTAGCTGAGGCATAATGGAACTTCAGTTTAGAAAGTTAGGGCAGCTTTATACCATGACGGCTCTTTCATATCAGACTCAAGATTTTGCCCAGTTCTGAGGAGCTATTAATTTTTTTAACCTTGTTTCAGAAAAATCGACCTGTTATTGGTGTAGGGGGTGATTTAGAGGAGGAAGACATAGGATTTGAAGAGATAAGGACACTATTTCGTTTGCCAAGGTTAGGGATAAGGAGAAATTGAATCAGTCAAATGGCAATAAGGGAAAAAGGGGTAAAATTGCATGATAAATTTGAATACCATCATAAAAATTGTCTTAAATGATAATAAAGAGAGTAGTTATTAATTCATTTGTTCTGCAAATGTTATTAATACATACCATGTCCAAGTCACTGAGGATACAAAATAATCAAGAAAACATATTTCTTATCCTTGTAAAGATTATATTCTGACTTGTTGAAATTACAGCCAGTTCACTGAGGATGTAACATGTAAATTAGACCTGGAAACAGAATAGGTTTTAATTGATAACAGTGTTTGGTAAAGAGGTAAAGAGCACTGAGTTTGAATATGGTGAAGACTTAATTGGAATTTATGTGGTACTATGCTTCTGTACTTCAAGGAAATTCTTGGCTAACGATCAGGAAGGACTTTCTTCTTCTTGCTGAGCCCTAAATAATTATGATATATAATTCTAGAAAGCAGTGGGTGAAATGTTTAGAACACTCAGTGACACATATATGTCAAAATTGTTTTCCATGAAATCCTTAGGTATTATAAGAAGTCACATATCACTCACTTGGGTTTTCAGCTAATGATGAGGTTTCATTTCTTGAATTGTTTCCCCGTATTTGAACAGTAAGGGCCCCTCAGACCCCGTTCACAGAGAGTAGACAAAAAGTTGTTTATAGACGGTCAGCTGCACAGCTCTCACTGACTCACAGCTTCCCCAGGGTGGGTGACCTGTCTTCCTGTTTTTACATGACAGTGTGATGTCTAAGTACAACCATTCTTTTAAATTTGGGGTAGGAAGAAGTGGGGTTCCTTGCTTCTGCAGATGTTGTACAAAGTGTCGAGCATGTGGACATACTAGTAACAGTAAAATACAACAATTTTCTGAACATCTCATTCTTTTTTTCTTTCCTTTAGTTGTAATTTATATAGTCATGTTTTCAGAATGGAGAAGTTCCAGCTACACGATACCATGTTCTCTTAGTGGCAGTTTGTCTGTCTTATGCCCAAATGAAGGAAAGATTGTCACGTGGCACAGTGGCGAGGAAGCCTTGGCTTGCAGAAAGGATCCCGGCTCTGCCACAGAAGATCATTACACAGCTAAATAACTTTGAAGAATGTGCAGTTTTTAGGGCTATCATATCACTGCTGTTTCCTCTCCAAATAAGGAAACTGCAAAATATATACTGAACAGTTATCCATTTGCTTCTAGCCCCAGCCCATTCTGAAACGAGGTTTGGTTGAATATGAAAATGAGATTAGCCTCGTGACCTATAGACGTCCAGTACTAGCTTGATGGCAATTTTCTATACAGGCAAGACATGATTTCTGTGTCAGCTTCCGCAGCATTGGTGAGTGTGGTGTTTAGATACTTCGAAGAGGTATCGTCCAAGCTGGGGAACAAGAACCAGATGTGTGGGTTATAGGCTTGTTTGAGGTCAATGCCAGTGGCTCACAGAATGTAAGCAGATGCTCGATTGTTTTCTTTAGGATACTGTGGTTGCCCTCCAAGCTCTTGCCAAATACGCCGCTACTGCCTATGTGTCATCTGAGGAAGTCAACCTGGCTTTAAAATCCGCTGAGGATTTCCAGCACACTTTCCACGTTCAGGCTGCCAACCGGTTGGTACTTCAGCGGGAGACCCTGCCCAATGTCCCTGGGGTGTACACCTTGGAGGCCTCAGGCCAGGGCTGCGTCTATGTGCAGGTAAGCGGCGATCCATGAGAACAAGCATGCGTTGGGAAGGAGAGTCCGAGAGCAACTCTGCCTCCAGTGGGACCTTTTCTGTCTCTTATTTGTAAAGAGAATTGTTAGGACTGTGCGATAAAGTTCTTCCCCGCTCTAATTTGGTTGTCTGTTTCCCCCCACTAGACGGTGCTGAAATACCATATTCCCCCTCCTAAATTTGCGGACACCTTTAGTCTTAGTGTGGAAGTGGGAAAAGCTAGATGTGAGCAAGGTACTTCACCTCGATCCTTGACGCTCACTGTCCATACCAGGTGAGAAAAGCTGAGCGGGTGGTGGGGGCACCTGGATCATAGAAGCTGAGTGTGAGTGTGTGTGTGCGTGTGTGCGCGCATGTGTGTGTTGGGGTTATAGAGTATGCTAAGAGGGAGAATAATGGGTTCACACTGATGTGCTCCTTTCTGCCCTTAGTTATGTGGGGAGTCGCAGCTCTTCCAATATGGCCATTGTAGAAGTGAAGATGCTTTCCGGGTTCGGTCCCATGGAGGGCACCAGTCAGTTTGTAAGTCTGTTCTGTTTTCTGCATCTAGTTAAGCCCCAAGAGGACCTAACATTATTCTTAAAAAACTGGTGAAGTGGGCCTCATAGTATATACTTACAACTCATGGTTACATTGTTTCAGTGGGCTACAAAAGTGCATCAGACAGATACAATGGAAACGGGACTCCTCTTGGTCCCTTTTTCTTACCTTCTCCACAGTATATATTGTTTCCTTGATCATGAAAGAGCTTTGGAATATTACCCCAGGGCAGCGGGAAGGCTCTGGATCTTAGTCTGTTTTATTTTCCCCTTTTTTATTCAGCTTCTCCAGCAACGTCTGGTGAAGAAGGTCGAATCTGGAACTGACATACTGAACATCTACTTGGAAGAGGTAGGTATTCGGAAGGGAACCTAAGAGCTGGATTGCTTAGATAGCTTTGCAACTTCCCTTCTAATCTGCATACACTAGGGTCGCATACACAGGGATGAGGGAACGAGGAGAGTGAGTCCACAGCCACAAAATGAACTCTACCTCCATGCTGGTGTACTATAAAACACTCTTACTCACCTCCAGGGCAGTGCTGTCTAACAGATACAAAAGGGCAGCCGTCTATGTCATTTAAAAATGTGTACGCCAGAATGTGACTATCGTAAAATAAAGTGGTCAGGGAGGGCTTTTCGGAGATGTTACCTGATTGGAAACTGCAATGAAGAGAGAAAAACAATAGGGAGCATAGAATTGTTGAAATAAAATAGAAGTTTCTGTTTCTTTGGCCACTTCAGTTAATTTCGTAGAGGAACTGTGGGTTAGAGTAGACCAAGAACAGAGGGTACCAATTTACTGAAGGGCCAGGGAGCTGTAAGATCCTAAGAAGAAAGACTCAGGAAGTCAGCAGAAGTGGGTATCTTTAAGACTGGCTTGGGGCATGGGGCGCCTGGGTGGCTCAGTCGTTAAGCATCTGCCTTCAGCTCAGGGTGTGATCCCAGAGTCCTGGGATCGAGCCCTGCATTGGGCTCCTCCGCTAGGAGCCTGCTTCTTCCTCTCCCACTCCACCTGCTTGTGTTCCCTCTCTCACTGGCTGTCTCTCTCTCTGTCAAATAAATAAAATCTTAAAAAAAGAAAAAAAAAAAAGACTGGCTTGGGGCAGAAGGGACAGGTAGAAGTGTTTCAGAAAATTTGTGTGGAGACAAGAGTCTCTTTTTTCTTTTTTTAAGGGAGGGGTTTTGTTTTGTTTTGTTTTGTTTTTGTTTGTTTTTTAAGATTTTATTTATTTATTTGTCAGAGAGAGAGAGAGAAAACATGAGCTAGGGGGAGGGGCAGAGGGAGAAGCAGGCTCCCTGCCCAACAGGGAGCCCGGACTGGGGATCCTGACCTGAGTTGAAGGCAGATGCTTAAGGGACTGAGCCATCCAGGCACCCTCCACATAGACAGTCTTATTTTCACTTTAGTTTTAACATGATGCTTTGTCTGTCTTCTCCACAGCTGAGTAAGAAGACTCAGACCTATACCTTCACCATCAGCCAAAGTGTGTTGGTCACTAACCTGAAACGAGCAACCATCACGGTCTATGACTACTACCTCCAGGTGAGGGCTGAGATCTACTTGTGTGCCCCAGCATATTTCTGCCTCATTCTTCATGATCTCTCTCTTAATTTTACAAATACTCCTTCCCAAGCCAAGTAGCACATAATTACATTTTTTCGATCTCCTAAAACATTATAATTTAATTATATGTCATTCTTAAGTCCTCTGCCCTAGGGATATTTTATCAGATGTGGTCTATAGACCAGAAGAACGATAAGGACCATTGTTCTTTCAGGACTAACCATCCTGAGTATTTTTGGTGTGATTAATAATTTACTACAGTACTAGTGTTTGGCACTTCCCTGTAATTCTTAATGTGCTCATAGCCTATAGGGATCCTCTGAAAAGGGCTAAAAGCAGTAGTTTTCGTTAAGTATTTTCTCTTTGAATGACTGAGCCCTGTGATGTAATGCTACATGTCAATTCATTTTACAGATGAACGGGCAACAATTCAGTACTCTGACCCCTGTGAATGAGGTAAAGGTGAGCTTTTAGGGTAGGGTGATAGTATTAAAAATTAAGGAGACCTTCTTCTGAGTTACTGTTGTCTTTTGGAAGCTAATTTTTGATAGAAAGTGGGCTTTCCCTTTTTTCTTTCTTTTTTTTTTTTTAAGTAAACTCTATACCCAACATAGGGCTTTTAAACTCACAACCCTGAAATCAAGAGTCACATGCTCCACTGACTGAGCCAGCCTGCCGCCCCCATTTTTTTGGCCCAAACTCTGAAAGGAAGAATAATAATCTCCATGGCTCACACCAGAAAAAGTTCATAGTGGCATTTGTGTGAAGGCTTCTATGTGATTTTTATTTTTTTAAAAAGATTTATTGGGGCGCCTGGGTGGCACAGCGGTTAAGCATCTGCCTTCGGCTCAGGGCGTGATCCCGGCGTTATGGGATCGAGCCCCACATCAGGCTCCTCTGCTATGAGCCTGCTTCTTCCTCTCCCACTCCCCCTGCTTGTGTTCCCTCTCTCGCTGGCTGTCTCTATCTCTGTCAAATAAATAAATAAAATCTTTAAAAAAAAAAGATTTATTTATTTATTTTAGAGAGAGAGATAGAGTATGAGTAGGGGGAGGGGTAGAGGGAGGAGAGAGGCAGACTCCCCACTGAGTGTGGAGCTGGATAACAGGGCTTGGTCTCAAGACCCTGAGATCACGACCTGACCCAAAATCAAAAGTCAGACACTTAACCAACTGAGCCACCCAGGCGCCCCTTTATGTGATTTTTAAAAACAATATATTTTTTTCTGATTGAAATTAGTGAATTTTTATTTATTTTTTATTTTTTTTTAAAGATTTTATTTATTTATTTGAGAGAGAGAGAGAGAAAGCCAGCTAGAGAGGGAACAGAAGCAGGGGGAGTGGGAGAGGAAGAAGCAGGCTCATAGCGGAGGAGCCTGATGTGGGGCTCGATCCCATAACGCCAGGATCACGCCCTGAGCCGAAGGCAGACGCTTAACCGCTGTGCCACCCAGGCGCCCCGAAATTAGTGAATTTTTAAAATTATTTTTACATTCTACATCTTTGTTATATAAAAATACTAAAGGAAAAGTAAAGATTACCTGATTCTACTCCCCTAACACTATTAATAATCTCATCATGCGTTTGTGAGTTATTTTCTAGATGGGAAAAAATGAAGACACGCCTGGCTGGCTCAGCCAGTAGAGCATGTGACTCTTGATGTCAGGGTTGTGAGCTCAAGCCCCACTGTTGGCATAGAGATAACTTTTTAAAAATAATTAAAAAAATAAATGGATAGGGAGAAGCTCTTCTATACTTGTGAAGATTTTCTGAGTATAATGATGTCGTCCTTTTTTTTTTTCCCCCCCTCTCCCAGGATAGAAGTTGGAAAGAGACTAATTTAAATCCTCTGTGACATCACCGGACAGCATTCTTCTGCCTCTTAAAGCAAAACGCATTCAATCGAATAATGTGATTTGTCTGACTGACTAGTGAGTGAGTAACAGATAAGCAGGCTTGAACCTCAGCTACTTTCTACTGCGTCACAGGTGCACAGATGCGGGAACAAAGGGCTGTGGATGGGGTAGGAATAATCACACAAAGAAGGAATTACATGGAAAAGACAACCGGAGAGGGGATGTGGTTTAGCCATGTGCGGGACTCTCCAGAGAGGGTGATCCAGGGACGAGAAAAATGTCTTCCTGGAGGTTAAATCTAAGGGAAGGTGTAATTCAGGGCTTTGGGAATAGATTTTAAAAAAATTTTTTTCTTTGAAAAAAAAATCTGTGTCCTTGGCTCTGTGCATATTTCTGTAGAAACCAGGGGTTCTGTTTAAAGATGGTGATCATCCTTTAACCCAAACTGATATTTTGGCTTCTTCATTAAAGCTTTTGACCCAGACACGTCGGAGAGTCGTACTGCAGATTCAGGGAGGGGTCAGAGTAGAGAACCCTAATTAAGGGACTGACTGTGTTCGGCCCTCCAGCACTGCAGGGCCAAACAGTGATTGATAACAAGAAGAGTGGCTTACCAGGATTCCCCATCTCTGCCTTTCTCCTTCAGGATTCCCCCAGCCTTGACCTGCAGGGGATATCTATTGTCGTGTAAACTCTTTCTGGAAGCAATGTTTTTGTTTTAGAAACCGGATTGGAGGGGCGCCTGGGTGGCACGGAGGTTAAGCGTCTGCCTTCAGCTCAGGGCGTGATCCCGGCGTTGTGGGATCGAGTCCCACATCGGGCTCCTCTGCTGTGAGCCTGCTTCTTCCTCTCCCACTCCCCCTGCTTGTGTTCCCTCTCTC
>NC_048233.1:8847135-8874668 GCF_002007445.2 Ailuropoda melanoleuca
CTTAAAAAAAAAAAAAAAAAAAAGAAACCGGATTGGAGGCAAAGGTATGGGGGGTGGGGGGAAGAGGTGAATGATATTTCAACAGAGAAGATCACCTAAATAATCACACTTTCTAACCCCAGACATTCACTCTCTCATCTTGCTCCTCTGAATTTTAGATTTTGACCAAAAGAGTCAGGGGAAAGTAAGACCATGACCTAGAGATATCTCCCTAAGCCCAGGGCCATAGTTGCAAAAACCATTCATTTCCTGTCTCCCCCACCCTAGACTCTGCCCTGGACCTCCCAGGAGCTCCCAAAATGAGAGAAGATGGGGAACATACCCAAAGGAGGTCATCCCCAAACCTGCCTTACTTCTCATGTATCACGGGAAGGGAACAGAGAGAACTCTAAAGAGGGCACTCCCCCCACTCCCACTCCTGAGCACACTACACTCTGTTACATTTGGCTCTGTAGCTCCTACCAGAGCACCCCCTTTTTTGCAATGGAGGGGGATGGTGATCTTCAAGACTTAAGCTGTATCTGGAGAGAACTTTTTTTTTTTAAGATTTTATTTATTTATTTGACAGAGATAGAGACAGCCAGCGAGAGAGGGAACACAAGCAGGGGGAGTGGGAGAGGAAGAAGCAGGCTCATAGCGGAGGAGCCTGATGTGGGGCTCGATCCCATAATGCCGGGATCACGCCCTGAGCTGAAGGCAGATGCTTAATCGCTGTGCCACCCAGGTGCCCCTGGATACAACATTTTAAATGAATACAGAAGCTATTCTTATATCTTTTGGGCTTCAGGTAGGAGAAAAAGAATATTCTTATGACTTAAGTTATCAACTGCACTAGCGGAAGGCTGTAAATGAAAAAATTTACATTGTTCAACTTACTGAAATGTAAACATTTCTGCATCTCTGAGAAGGTGATTGTAAGGATTAAGTGACACTTGGTATTACAGTACTTACAGTACTCAAGACCTGCATTTATTATATGCCAGATACTTTACCAGTTCTGGGAATGCAAAGATAAGTAAAATTGAGGTTTCTATCCTCAAGTTGCTTACGATTGGTGGAGGGAGAAAATAAACCAATCAACAGTTACATTACAGTGTGGGAAGGAAGGAAGGAAATAAAGGAGGAAAGAGGAGATAGAAGAAATACAAAAAGCTTTGGGAGTACATAGGAGAGACACCTTCCCAGACTGAGGTGAAGGGGTGGTCGAAACAGCTTTTCCAGGTTAATGGATGCCTGAGCTGGCCGAGCAACAACCAGAAAATGAAGGAGGAAACAGGTTTGGGCGACGTGGGCTACATATGAAAGACAAAGAGGTAAAAGCAAGCGCGGCATTTCATCCAAGTAGTTCAGTGCACTCATGGGTTGTGTGTATGTGTGTGTGTCTAAGATTAGATTGAGAAAGTAGAGAGAAACTAGGTCATGACTTGCTTTTTAGAAATATCATTCTAGCAGGGTGCCTGGCTGGCTCAGTCAGAGGACTGTGCAACTTTTCCATCTCGGGGTTGTGGGTTCGAGCCCCACGTTGGGTGTAGAGATTATTTAAATACATGAACAAACTTAAAAAAAAAAAGAGAAAGATCATTCTAGCAACAGAATGAAGAATGGAGAAGACAAGAGTAAAGCCGAAGTTCTCAAAACCGTCTCAGAAAGTGCTGCAGTCACCCAGACACGGGCTGGGGAAGCAGCAGGGGGCATGAAGAGGGGGCATCTGCAGAAGTTACTCCACAGAGGAATAGCATCAGGAAGACTTAGTGGTGTCAAAGACAAAATGCACCAGACAACTGAGATGATTTTATTCAGGCTGTTGCAACAGAGAACATGTTTTTTAATGAAGAATGTTTGAGAAAAGAAAGGGACCTGAGGTTTGATAGAGGTAGGGAAACAAAGGTTGCATGAATCTTACTGGAGTCATGAGGAAGGGTAGAGATGGGTCTTTTCATGGAATATATGAGAACAGGGTCATTCTTTAGAGTTAGCTCTGTCACCAGAATATAAAAGGTAATGGGATTTTGGAAAAAAAAAAAATGGAGGTATTTCTTAACTGGCCTGTTTTCTAGAAGCATAGGGTTCGGGTAAAACTCACCACTGTCAGTAACTAATTGGATATAAGACAAGAGAGTCAGGGAAGAGTCTGGGAAGACTGCCAGGATTCTAGATTGTAGAATACAAAAGAGAAGAAAACCTTTCCCTCTAATCTTTTATAGTTAGTGCCCGGGGCCTGTGAATTAAATTGGTAAAAGAGAGATTAGCAGGAGAAAAGATCTATTTGTATGCACCTGGTCACTTCACAGGAAAAAAATGAAAACCCTAAGAATCAGGCCTGCGTGCTTATATTACCATTTTAACAAAGAGTGATACTGTTGTGGGAGAAGTTACAGAACAAAGGAAAAGGGGGTTGGGCTTATAGAGGCAATGATATTGTGGGAAAGTAAATAAATATAGGGGAAAAAGAATTGAAGATTAAGGTTATTTTAGTTTTCTTATGCAGATACAAGTTAGTGCCGAGTGGGCACCTGGGTGGCTCATTCCACTGAGCGGCTGCCTTCAGCTCAGGTCATGATCCCAGGGTCCTGGGATTGAGTCCTGCATCAGGCTCCCTGCTCAATGGGGAGTCTGCTTCTCCCTCTCCCTCTGCTCCTTCTCTCTTTCTTTCTTGCTCATTCTCTCTCTCAAATCAATAAATAAAATCTTAAAAAAATAAATTAATGCTGACTTTCCATCTCCTGTGATAAAGGTGGTTCTTTTCCTGGCTTGGGAGAGGGGAGGGGAGACACTCTCACATAAGGAAATTAATGCCCTGCTTGCAGGCAGAAAGGGGGAAGGAGGAAAGCAGAGAGTTCTTCCTGTGCCTGCTTCCTAGATACACCTTTGGTCTCTCAACCTTAACCCTTATTTTTCCAGGAACGCCAAACTACATTTAGTTCCCTGTTTCTACTGTGTTCTCTGATAATTTTGAAATATGCTTTTTATGCTTGCCAAAGCTCTCCATTTCTTCTGCCTGGAGGACTTCCGTTGGTCCTGTACGGTATGGCCTTCAAGGTGTGTTCTCTACTCTAGTAAGTCAGTCTTCCACAAGAATTCCTCTCCTTTCCTACAGCACTTTGTGCTTCTTACTGAGGACTTACCAAACTGTGTTCACATTTTCTGTTAATCCCCCCATGTTCCCCACCAGAATGTAAGACCCTTGAGTGCTTATATCTCATAGTCTACACTGCTAATGCCTCCCCATTATCCATTCTCTTCCTCACTAAGGAAATCATAGCTGTATTTGGAGCAGTAACGTACCCAACTAAAACACTCATCTTCTTAGAATTACCTATGTTAGGGGAGGCAGTGGGGCAGAATTCTAGCCAAAAAAAGTAACTGGAAGTCTCTGGAAATAAATCCCTTCTGAATGAGATGACAAAACCTCAGGAAGGGAAAGCATTTGGCTTTTCCTCCTTCTTGACTGGCACAAGGACACGGATGCTGGAGGAAGAGCATCCTTTTGCAATCATGCAGATAAAAGCCATATGCTGAAGATGAGAGAGCAGAAAGATAAACGGAGTTTGGGTGCTTGATGACATCACAGATCTGTCCTGTCCTTGGACATTTTGGATAGGTAATGACAAATAATCAATGGTTTGCTCTTTTTTTGTTTGTTTGTTTTAACTTTTTAAAAGAGATTTTATTTATTTGAGAGAGAGCAAGCAGGGGAGGGGCAGAGAGAGGGAGAGAAGCAGACTCCTTGATGAGTGGAGAGCCTGACACAGGGCTTGATCCCAGGACCTGAGATCATGACCTGAGCTGAAGTCAAATGCTCAACCGACTGAGCCACCCAGATGCCCCTAAACTTTTTACTGAAGTTTAATAAACATATAGAAAGTACACATATTATAAATGTGTAGTTCAATGAATTTTCACAAATTAAAAACACCCATGGAACTAGCATCTAGAACGTTACCAGCATCCTTGAAGCCCACTCTCCAGTTCTGGTCACCAACACCCAACGGTAACCACAACTCTAACTTCTAAGAGCACAGATTATATTTGCCTGTGCTCTTTGCATATAAAAACAAGAATGTGGGGTGCCTGGTTGGCTCAGTCAGTGGAACATGTGACTCTTGATCTCAGGGTCATAAATTCGAACCCTATGTTGGGCATAGAGATTACTGTAAAAAAAAAAAAAGAATTCATATGGTTGCTCCTGGCTTATTTCCCTTAACGTAGGTTTATAGATTCTTTTGATATTCTTTTGTATAGTTACAGATCATTCATGCTCATTGCTACATAGTATTCCATTGTATGAGTGTACCTCAATTTATTTATCTATTCTACAATTGCTGGGAAATCAGGGAGTTTCAAGGTTTTGCTACTTTGAATAGCATTGCTATGAATATTCTAGTACAGGTCTTCTGGTGAACATATTGTATGCATTTATATTTGATGTATACCTAGGAGTATATCGATTCATAGGGTATACATATGTTTTAGTTTAGTAAACCATTTTCCAAAGTGTTTGAACCAATTTACACTCTCAATAACAATATATGAAAACTTCAGTTTTTTTACCTTTTGCCAACACTTTGCTATTTCCTGACTTTTTTATTTTAGCCATTATGGTAAGTGTATACTGTCGTTGTGTTGGTTCTTAATTTGTATTTTCCCAATAACTAATACAGTTGAGCACTTTGAAAAAAAGTTTCTTGGCCATTTGAATATTCTCTTTTTTAAAAAACTGCTTTTTTTTTTTTTTAAAGATTTTATTTATTTATTTTAGAGAGAGCGTGCGTGTGCATGCACCAGCAGAGGGAGAAGCAGAGAGAGGGCCAGGCAGACTCCATGCTAAGTGCAGAGCCCAACGGGGGGCTCTATCCCATAACCCTGAGATCATGACCTGAGCCAAAATCAAGAGTCAGACACTTAACTGACTAAGCCACCCAGGTGCCCCTAAAAAACATCTTTATTGAGATATAATTCACATACCATACAATTCACCCATTTGAAGTGTCCGATTCAATGGTTTTTAGTATATTTGCAGATACACTCAATCATCACCACAGTCAACTTCAGAATATTTCCATCATCTCAAAAGAAACCCCATATACCCTTTAGCTATCATCCTTTACTCCCCTTGCCCAGCCCTAAGCAACCACTAATCTACTGTCTATATCTACAAATTTTCTTACTCTGAACTTTTGTATGAATGTAATCATAGGGGCACCTGGGTGGCTCAGTCGCTAAGCGTCTGCCTTTGGCTCAGGGTGTGATCCCAGCGTTCTGGGATCGAGCCCCACATCAGGCTCCTTCTCTAAGAGCTTGCTTCTTCCTCTCCCACTCCCCCTGCTTGTGTTCCCTCTCTCGCTGGCTGTCTGTCTCTGTCAAATAAATAAGTAAAATCTTTAAAAAAAAAAGAATGTAAACATATAATAAGCAAACTTTTTTTTTTTTTTTTTAAAGAGAAAGAGAGAGGTGGAGGGAGGGGCAAAGGGAGACAGAATCTTAAACAGGCTTCAAGCCCAATATGGAGCCTGGCACAGCCTGATCTCACAACTCTGAGATCATGACCTGAGCCGAAATCAAGAGCCAGTTGCTTAACTGACTGAGCCACCCAGGTGCCCCAAATATGAACTTTTGTGACTGGCTTCTTTCATTTAGCATAATGTTTTCAGGATTTATGCATGTTGTAGTATGAATCAACACTTCATTCCTTTTTTATGATCAGATAATACTTCTATGACCTGATAATATGGTCAGATATTATCTGTGGCTATACCACATTTTGTTTGTCCATTTGTCCATTGATGGATATGTAGGTTGTTTCTACCTTTTTGCTATGATGACTACTACTACTATAAACACTCATTTACAGGTTACTGAGTGCATATATGTTTTCAGTTCTTTTGGGTGTATACCCAGGAGTGGAATTACTGGGTCATATGGTAACTCTGTGTTGAATTATTTGAATAATCACTAGATTCTTTTCCAAAGTGGCTATACCCTTTTATATTCCCACCAGCCGTGTATGAGCATTCTGCCTTCTCCACACCCTCCTTAATAATCGTTGTTAATCTGACATTCTGATTCTAGTCGTTTAGTTGGATATCCTTTTTTATGAAGTGTCTGTTCAAGCCTTTTGTCTGTTTTTCTATTGGGTTGTCTTCTTTTTGAAATTCTTTATATATTTGAAATAAGAGGCCCATTGCAAATGTCAATCTATGGGTTCCCTGCTTTTTCAATAGTGCCTTTTGGTGAATACAAGTTCTTAATTTTAATACAGTTCAAATGAATGCTTTGATGTTCTATTTAAGAAATATTTGGGGAAGGGGCGCCTGGGTGGCACAGCGGTTAAGCGTCTGCCTTCGGCTCAGGGCGTGATCCCGGCGTTATGGCATCGAGCCCCACGTCAGGCTCCTCCGCTATGAGCCTGCTTCTTCCTCTCCCACTCCCCCTGCTTGTGTTCCCTCTCTCGCTGGCTGTCTCCATCTCTGTCGAATAAATAATTTAAAAAATCTTTAAAAAAAAAAAGAAATATTGGGGAAAAAAAGAAATCTTTGTGTGTGCTGGGGTCACAAAAGTGTTTTCCTTATGTTTTCACTTAAAGACTTTTTTGTTTCAACTTTCACATTTTTTTAAGATTTTGGTTTTTTCTACGTAATCTCTACACCCAACATGGGGCTTGAATTTACAACCCTGATATTAAGAGTCACATGTTTTGCCCACTGAGCCAGCCAGGCACCTCCCAACTTTCACATTTGATATACAGTCCACTTGGATTCAATTTTTGCAAATGGTGTGAAGTAGGGGACAAAGTACATTGTTTCCACTCTATGGATACCCAACTGACTCAGCACTATGTATTGAAACACCATCCTTTCCTTACTACATTGCAGTGTGTTATTTTGTCATAAACAAAGTAACCATACATGTGACAGTTTACTTTTGGATTCTGTTTTGTTTCATTGTTTAATTTGCTTATCCTCACAATAAAACCATACACACACACACACACACACACACACACACACACGCGAACACACACAATAGCTTTATGATGGTAGTATGGTTTTCTAGTGTTGTGATTCCTCTTCAAGATAGCCTTGGCTATTCCCTGGCCTTTGAATTTCCATATGAATTTAAATCAATTTGTTCATTTCCTCAAAACACCTGCTGGGAACTTGAAAGGATTATTTTGAAGCTATAGATTTGCTGACATCAGTCTTTATTGTATAATCTTTCAATTTACAAATATGCTTTATCCCTCAATTTAAGGATCATTCTTAATTTCTCTCATCAGTGTTTTATAGTTTTCAATGTAGTGGTGTTAGGCATCTTATGTTAGATTTATTCCTAGGTATTTAATGGTTTTTTTTTTTTTTTGATACTCTTATAAATGGTAACAGTCTTTAAATTTAATTTCCTATTTGTTATATATTTGGACTTGAATCCAGTGACCTTTCTAAATCCACTTATTGTCTTTTTTTTTTTTAAAGATTGTATTTATTTATTTGAGAGAAAGAGAGCATGAGCAGGGGGCGGGCAGAGGGAGAACCAGGCTCCCCACTGAGCAGGGAGCGCCATGGGGGACTCGATCCCAGGATCCCAGGATCATGACCTGGGCCAAAGGTAGATGCTTAACTGACTGAGCCACCCAGGTGCCCCTAAATCCACTTATCATCTTGATTTTTCCTTAGAATCTTTTAGATTGTTTAGGTAAAAACCTTGTAATCTATCTAACAGTGTGGTGGACTCTGGCACACCACCCACATCTATTCCTGTTCAGGTTAGAAGCACTTACTTCCTCTAGCTCCTGGGGCTGTTAACTGTTGGCAAGTTGCAGTGGTGTTCCTTCTGGATTATTGCCCTCAGCTATTATCCATTTCCCAGGGACAGCCCATAATCAGTAACTGGCCAGTGTGGGGGATGAAGATTCTACCTTCTTGCCTCAATTCAGGAACAGTCTGCACAATCACGTCAGCTCCAGAGCTCCTCATGAGATCCATCATGAAGGAATTAATCGAAGCCCAGATTCCCCCTTCATCAACAACAGGCATTGGTCTTGAGATCATTCCTTAATAAATTTCCTGCATGCAAACCTATATCTCAAAATTTGCTTCCTAGAGAACCTGATTTGAAACAGTGGTATCAGAATTGGTCCAAGAAAAAGACTCTAAATTGTGCTTTTGTTGCTGGATCATCAACTGACGACCTCATCACTGCAGGCAGGTGGAGCATTCATAGCCCCTGGCATCATTGGCAGTGCAATTGTTAGTATTTTCATCTGTGTTGAAGTGAAATGGCACGTCTGTACAAAGAAATGCAGGAGGCAGGGCGCCTGGGTGGCTCAGGTGGTTAAGAATCTGCCTGTGGCTTGGGGGGGCCTGGGTGGCTCAGTCGGTTAAGCGTCTGCCTTTGGCTCAGGTCATGATCCCAGGCTCCTGGGATCGAGCCCCACATGGGGCTCCCTGCTCAGTGGGGAGCTTGCTTCTCCCTCTCCCTCTGCCCACCTCTCCCCCTACTTGTACTCTCTCCCTCTGTGTTAAATAAATAAAATCTTAAAAAAAAAAAAAAAAAAAAAAAAAAAAGAATCTGCCTTTGGCTCAGGTCATGGTCCCAGTGTCCTGGGATGGAGCCCAACGTCGAGCCCCACAGGCTCCCTCTCAGTGGGAAGCCTTCTTCTCCCTCTCCCTCCTGCTCGTGCTCACTCTCTCTCACTCTCAAATAAATAAATAAAATCTTGGAAAAAAAGAAAGAAATGCAGGAGGCTGGGCATTGTGTCAGGTGTTTGAAAAAAGGAAAATAGTATTTATAATAGTATAGTATAATATAGTGGCATAATATAACATTAACATAGAATTATATATTTTCATATAACAACATCACATTATATTTGATTGATGTATAATCATGTTTTAAGATATATATCATAATTAATAGTAATTAATATATTAATTGGTATATATGTACTACATATAATACTATAATAGTGTTATGGTATTAATAATATTTATTAGGACAATGGAATTGGATGGCTTTTGATAAGGAGCAATAGATACTTCGGAGAGAGAGAATTACATGTTGAGGGTGATTTGTAAGCAATTAAATGTGGGGCGCCTGGGTGGCTCAGACAGTTGAGCATCTGACTCTTGATTTCAGCACAGGTCATGATCTTAGGGTCGTGAGATCAAGCTTCTCGTTGGGCTCTGTGATGAGCGTGGAGCCTGCTTAAAATTCTGTTTCCCTCTGCCCCTCCCCCAACTTGTGCCCTCTCTCTCTCTTAAAAAAATAAATAAATAAAATAAGCAATTAAATGCTAAATTTGACAGAAGGCCTCTTGGCAGGATATAAAAATTCTCAACTTCTGCAGCCACAGTTCAGGAAAATCTAAAGACCAGGAAAAACATTTTGTTATAAGAGGAACAACTACAAGGAAAGGTGAATTCTCAGCCATGGCCGGACTGCTCTGCCAAGGTCAAAGCGCTCTTTGGGAAGGACTCGGACCCTAGACATTGGGATAGGGATGTCACAATGGAGGCACTCCAAGTTTTTGAATTTTCAGATTCCCCTGAATTCTCAGGGCCTGAAAAGTGGCCCACTCCCCCCTGTTAAATGTTAGAATTTCTTTCTCGTGTACAGATTGAGGCAGACGCTTCCACCTTGCAAGAAAGCACATGATCCCCTCAGGATATGCCCCTTAATTCTCTCCTGTTCATTACTTCAAAAAGGGGTGGTGAGGCTGAAATAAGATATTCGGACAAAGTACTTAACATGCTTATCCAGAGGGAGGGAGGGGTGAGTTACAAATTAGCATGAGAAAACTTTTGGGGATGATGGGTATGTTCATTATCTCGATTGTGGTGATAATTCCATGGTTGCATACATATGTCAAAATTCATCAGATTGTGCACTTTGGGGGCGCCAGCTGGCTGAGTCGGTGGAGCAGGCGACTCTTGATCTCAGGCATGAGTTCAAGCCCCACGTTGGGTATAGAGATTACTTAAATAAAATTTTTAAAAATTGTACATTCTAAATATGTGCGGTTAGTTGTACTAATTTTACTGTAAAACCATTTAAAAAATGTTATTTGGCATTTAGTAAGCATTCAATAAATATTAGCTATTATTGTGAGGAGAGATCCTGAACCCTTCTTTCCAGGAGTTAACAGTTTCCAGGCCCATCTAGGTCCCCCGCCATGTAACTGACTGAGAAAAGGTGGAGGCAGTTGGTACGCAGGCAAGAGAGTGACACCTTCTGGCCAGAGAGGGGAGTACACAGTAGTATCTTCTGCTTTCAAGTGTTCAGATATTACTCTGCTTTTGTTTTTGTTTTTATCATTTATTTTGGAATAGATAAAACATACCGATGTAAAATTCAAGGGTACAAAAAACCCCCCATCTTTCATGTCTTTTCTCTCAGTTTGCGCCTCAAGAGTAACTACTGTTAGTTTTGTCAAATGCTAGCTCCCTGAAAATACTACTCCGAAACCCATGATAAGGCCAAGCTGGGTTTATTTTTATTCAGACTGTGGTAAGGAAGCACACTGCCTCGAAGGAGCCTTAGGAGTGGCTGGGAGGGGAGGGCTAAGTCAGGATATTTATGTGGTTTGGGGGTCTGGTTTAAGTGGGGGCGTCTTTCAGTGTGGGGTTTGATTAAGATTGGTTAAGGATCATGGTTTAGGTCTGTAGACATGGCAAGAGTGAGGGTTTCAAAATGTCTTAGAGAATAAATAATCATTTGATAACTGCCTATGGAAAAGCTGAGCGGTTTCAGATGGTTTTCCTGGATGTTCCTGAATTGAACACTACAATTATTTGCAACTTTTGTTTTCTGGGCCAGAATTTCCTGGGATACTAAATTCCTGTTGATGAAGACAGCGGAATAGTCAAGTCGATGCAGACAGTACATTGTGTGGGTGTAGATGGTTCTCAGTTTCTTGTACATCTTTTCAGAAATATTCTGTGCTTATTCAGTCATCCATGTATACATTTAAGAAATGTCATCTTTTAAAAAAAAGTTAAAAAAAAAAAGAAATGTCATCCTTTACCCTCTAACAGTTGTTGCAGAAATACAGAGACTGGGTTTGAGATATTCCTTAACTAAGAGCTATCCAACAGCATTTGCTCTGTAGTGATACGTGACATAGGTTTTTGAGAGTACAGATGTTCTCATCTCTTGTGTAGAATGGAATTACTGTTTGAAGTATATTCTACCAGCATTTCACCTCCTAACAATTTATCTAACAGATCGTGGTTTTGGCAAAACCAGTGCGGCACATTCTCTCTTATTTCTGGTTTCTTCTTGTCCATCTTAAAGTGCAGTTATAAGGCTGTGTGGCAGAGGAGATGTGCACTGACACATAAAGGCAACCGGAGAGGGCCTTATTAAGTCCATGTTCATTGGGCACCCCTCAGTTCCACGTACTGTGCTAGGCACAGGTTGAATATGCCGACTCCGTTCTCTGTCCTTACAGGGCTTAAAGCTTAATGAGGAAGATAAACGCTGAACGTATAGTTATGAGTGGAATGAATATAACAAAGGACAGGAGGTATGGGAACCTAACTTAATCTTGGGACCAAAGTAAGGATTCCCTTACTGATGCTGGTGCTGCATGCGGGGGGATAAGCAGCAATGATATAGGTATAGGCGTGAGGTATGAGGGGAATGTTCCGTATAGAGGAAGTAGCTTATGCCTTCTCTGAAAACTGAGGCTATTGTTTTCAATTTCCCTGTTTTCCCTGTTCGGCCATTTGTTCTACCATCTTGTGATGTCCTTTCCAAATACATATATATTTTTAAATGTAAGCATTTAATTTTTAAATTTTTTCATTTTTAAACTTTTTTTAAAAAAATATTTTATTAATTAGAGAGAGAGAGCACAAGCCGGGGATGGGGGGCAGCAGGCAGAGGGAGAAACAGGCTCCTTGCTGAGCAAGAAGCCCAATGTGGGACTTGAACCCAGGACCCCGGGATCATGGCCTGAGCCGAAAGGCAGATGCTTAACTGACTGAACCACCCAGGTGTCCCTCCTTTCCAAATATTTTGAATAAGTATGTGTACATAGATTTTTCCAGTTAAAAGTCGTCATCTTGGGGGTGCCTGGCTGGCTCAGTCAGAAGAGCATATGACTCTTGATCTTGGGGCTTTGAGTTTGAGCCCTATATTGGGTGTAGAGATTACTTAAATGAAACTTAAAAAAAAAAAAGTTATCATCCTGAACACATAAGAATCTGTTCTGTGACTAACATCCCTCATCAGTGCAAGCCTCTCGTGTTAGTGATCCTAGGGAAAGACAGCCCTGAAATACTTTATAGTTTTTAGATGCAATGAAAATCATTTTCTGAATCGTGCATGAAGTTCAAGAATTGACTACAATTAGCAGGAGATAGAATTATAATTTTTTAGTACTAAAAGGGTCTCTAGAAATCAGCTAATATGATCTCTTTAACTGAAAAATGAGGAAACTGAGACCCAAAGTACGGAATTCTCTATGACATTCAAGACAAGAAGCACAAGAGACCTGAGGGCTACAGAAATTGAACAGGTTATAATCTCACAGAAAATCTGATATGCTTATAATGTTTCCCCAGCCATTAGCCTTCTGTGGTGTGTGGAAGGTGGGGTTGATTTAAAATAAAAGATTAGGAATTCTGAGCTCCTTTTTTTTTTTTTCTTTTTTTAAACTAGAAAAACTTACCCTGGAGAAATTCTAGACAAATGTTCAGAGGGTCTCTTACCCAGGGGATGAGGAATTTTCTTTTTCTTTTTTTTGAAGTTAATTTTCTTTTTAAAGATTTTATTTATTTATTTGGCACAGAGAGAAAGAGAGCACAAGCAGGGGGAACAGGAGAGGGAGAAGCAGGCTGCCCCCTGAGCAGGGAGCCACATGCGGGGCTCGATCCCAAGATCCCAGGATCATGACCTGAGCAAAAGGCAGATGCTTAACTGACTGAGACTCCCCGGTGCACCGAGGAATTTTCTTAATTAGGCTTCAGTTTTCTTTTCCAGGTAGGACTCACCAGTTTATGTTCTCTGTGGTTATGGCTGTACCCTCTGGAAGATCTTTCTTTGCCGTTATTTCCCTTGGCCACTTTGGAAGAAGATGTTAGATAAACGAGCCAGGTTTACCCCTTGCTCGTTGCCTATAGAAGATTAAGCGTCTCGGAGTCATTTTCCATCTCCAATAGTTATAGATTTCCTAATTCAGGTTTATGGTTTCAAACTTAGTCAGCTTGTTATCTCTTTTATTCTTGTCAGCTCCATGTGTCATTAGCCACAACAGTAATTCTTTCAAGACTTAAATCTCTCAATCCGTGGCTACCCTAGGCCTATGCAGCTTTGGTTGGGAGAGCTATACTCTAAGCCATTTTTTCTAATTGGAAGAATTTGCTGGGCAATGCATTAATCGATTCTGAGGTTTTAACAGCTAATGGGACAACCATACCTTGACGTGCTCTTTGCCCCAAAACCAAGGTCTGATTGGCCTTTATTATTCAAAAGCTTTATCACACAGTTGCCTCTTCCAATCCTGTTAAGCACCCAGAGTTTTGGATTCTCTTTTTCCTTACACTCCTGATTGAAAACTGGCCAGTCCTTTGCTACGGCCATCTCTTGTAGTACCTTGTCAGTATCAGTAGAACGCAGTAACCAAAACGGGCTACCGATATTCTATTTTCCAACTTCTTCTAGAGCTATAAGATGGTCAAACACATTTTCTGACTTTCGAGGTACTACAGACAAAATAACAACATATCATCCCAGACTTTCAGTCTCCAGTAAGTTTCCTCATCACCTGCTGACTGGTTCTTAAGCTAAAGTTACATATTTTAGGAATTTAATGAGAACGGCACCATATTTCCAGTTCCAGTGAGTCAGGATTGGTTATAAGTTGCCAAAGAAAACAAATGTAAAGCTTAGTGCTTAAAGTAAAAACATTTATTCCTCATTTTTCATGTCCATTGAGGGTTGGGTAGGGCCTGTGCTCCATGTTGTCTTCATTCCAGGGCCCAAAGTGACTGAACAGCTGCCATATTGAATATTGCTACATTTTGTGGCAGAGGAAGAGAGAACAAGGTTAATTGGGTGTACCAGTTCTTGGGGCTTCTGCTCAGAAGTGATGCATATCACATCCACTCACATTTTGCTGGCCAGAGCAGGTCACACATACCTAACTTTCAGTGGGCAGGGAAGTACAATCCTACCATATGCCCAGAAAGAGAAAGATCTGGAACATTTGTGACAAGTCTTTTTATTATTATTATTATTATTATTATTATTATTATAAGATTTTATTTATTTATTTGAGAGAGAGAGCATGAACCCAGAGAGGGAGAGTGGGGAGGGGTAGAGGGAGAGGGAGAAGCAGGCTTCCTGCTGAGCAGGGAGCCGGAAGAAAAAGCAGAGCTCATCCCAGGACCCTAGGATCATGACCTGAGTGGAAGGCAGATGCTTAACCAACTGAGACACCCAGGCGCCCCCATTTGTGACAGGTCTTAAAAGCTGCCTCTGTATGGTAAAAAACAATAAAGGATGTAGTTTTAGTCCATGTTCTAATATTTATTAATATTACCATGAATTAGTTGTTTAGTATATCACTTACCATGGATAAGTCATTTAACGTATTAGTTTTGGTAACCTCATTTATAAAAGTGGAGAAAATAGTCCTTAACTCAAGGAATGCTTGAGAGGATTAAATAAGACATCACATGTAAAATCACTTAGCTCAATATTAGTTTTCTTTTCTTCCATCCACTGTCCAGAGATAATGTATCATATGGTTTTAGTATTTTCAATAAAGAAAAATTTGTATGTGTTGGTTGTGTGCTGTAATTTACATTAGTAATTTTCTTCATCCTACCATATTACAAGCTTTTTGAGAACAGGCACAATGTTTTACAGTTCTCCTGTATCCCTTACATTGCATAGCACAGTGTTGAAAACATAATACAAGCTAAAATATAGGCATATTGATTATTTTCTCCCATAAAGTGTCTTACTTCATGGGACTGTGTTAACTCTCAAATGAAACTTTTAAAAAATTTCAATTTTCTCTCCTAGAACTTGTAACTTTTCTTTTACAGCCTTTTCCAATTGATTGTTTTATTTTATACTTGCAATATTATGATGATTCAAAGGAGATGTTACACTCATTTACAATTAAAGAATAGAAATTAGGGGAGATTTCGTGAGTTCACTCTATAGTTTACTTTTTGGCACAACAACCTTAGAGGCTTCACAACCCAAGAAACCCAAGAAACCATTGACATGGGGCGCCTGGGTGGCTCAAGATGTTAAGTGTCTGCCTTCGGCTCAGGTTATGATCCCAGGGTCCTGGGATCGAATCCCACATCAAGCTCCTTGCTCATTGGGGAGCCTGCTTCCCCCTCTGCCTGCCATTCCCCCTGCTTGTGTGCTCTCTCTCTCTGACAAATAAATTAAAAAAAAAAAAAAAGAATCCCTTATGGCTTGTTTCCCTCTCTCCTTTTTTCTTTCCCCCCTTCCTATATGTTCATCTATTTTCTTTCTTAAATTCCACATATGAATGAGATCATATGGTATTTGTCTTTCTCTGACTGACATAGTCCACTTAGCATAATACATTCTCACTCCATCCATGTCATAGCAAATGACAAGGTTTCATTCATTTTGATGGCTGAATAATAATATATATTATAATACATATAATATATTGTATATATCATAATACATATAATATATTTTATATATTATAATAAAATAATTACATATATATGTATCATATCTTCTTTATCCATTCATCTGTTGATGGACATCTGTGCTCTCTCCGGTTTGGCTATTGTTGATAATGCTGCTATAAACACATACCCCTCCAAATCTGTATTTTTGTATCCTCGAAGTTCATGCTCTTAACTGCAAAACCAGACTTAAATACTATATATACCTGACTTTGTTTCCCAATTTGTTTCATCTCAGTGTGTCCATAATGTTTATAGTACAATACCTTGAACAAAGTTAATAGTTAAATAATGGGAAATATCAATTAATTCTCTGCAGATTGTTATGTTTGTGACAAAAATTACAGATTGAGGTATATGAGTTCAGGTTTTATGAGTGATGCATTTGAAGGGAATTAGAATATACCTATACTACTCTAAAATAGGCCACTTTGGTATAAGAATTATTTTGAGCTGAAAGCAATTTAGAAAGAGCAGATGGAAGAAAAACTTTCTACCCCCCTGCATCTGCCTAAAATCAGGGCATAAATTTCCCTTTGTGAAGGTGTCTTCCTCCCCTCTCCCATACCAAGAAAATGAGAACAGACTTTTAATCACTAGGCACAATAAGAGAGATGCAGCACTGAGATAGGTCTGCACAGACAAGCTTTGCTGAAGTCACCTTTATTTTCCATTAGTTCTCCCATATATTTATCTTCTCACAATTTACCACTCCTAGAAACCTAACCCCTTTTTTCCTTTGTCTTATCACTTCTCCACAATTTATTGCCCTTTGTTAAAATGGTATACAAACTCACAGTCTGACTGCCCTTTGGGATTTTCAATTCTTTTCTGAGTCCTGTTCCCTGTATGCATATGAAAAACAAACAAACAAACCATTCTTTTCCGTTCATCTGTCTTTTGTCAGTCTATCCACAGGCCCCAACTGTGGACCTTAATAAAGTTTTTTTTTCTCCCCTACGCATTTAAAAGTTAAAAAAATCAGACTACCTTTGTGATAAGCAGTAAAATAATCACCCTTACCAAGACTAATAAGCCGTTAGGCTACAGAAGCCATATCTCACATAGGATCGATAATGTTGCTTTCTCCACTTGAGCTATCATCGTAAATTTTTCTCAGTACAAAAATGAAGGACACAATGACTAATCATGTAATATCATGGTTTGTAGCTTCAAAAATCTAAACTTCTCTTTACTTATATGTCCACTTTAAACTTTGGGGGAGACTGGTTGAATCTATCATCTGAACACACCTAGATAGATCCTGGGGGCAATGTTTTCAAATTTCCCGTTAATATTCTTGATACTAGAATCCATTCAGGCTTGCTTTTTCATTAATAATTTTGCATTAGGGGTGCCTGGCTGGCTCAGTTGGAGGACAATGTGACTCTTGAACTTGGGATTGTGAGTTCAAGCCCCATGTGGTGTGTAGAGATTACTTAAATAAATAAAAACTTAAAGTTTTGGTTTATGTGCAGAAAACTCATTTGTGGTCAAATAATATACTTCTAACCCTAACCATCATCTTGTAAATATATGATACTCACATAGCTCAGCATAAATTTGTTGCTACAAATGAAAAACATCAAAAGTGTGTATTCTATTGATAATAGATCATCTTTCTATGGGAATGACAGCTTAGCTTTAGTTAACAAGTGTCCATAAGAGACATGTTCTGTGTGTGTGTGTGTAGATAAGTTGGTGCACGTGTGTACAGAGCATTGGAAAGGCAGAAAGAAAAATTCAAAAGATAGAAGAAGACAAGTATAAAATTACAAGGCGGGCTTAGACAAGAAGTCATCTAGGGGCGCCTGGGTGGCACAGCGGTTAAGCATCTGCCTTCGGCTCAGGGCGTGATCCCGGCGTTACGGGATCGAGCCCCACATCAGGCTTCTCTGCTATGAGCCTGCTTCTTCCTCTCCCACTCCCCCTGCTTGTGTTCCCGCTCTCGCTGGCTGTCTCTATCTCTGTCAAATAAATAAATAAAATCTTTAAAAAAAAAAAAAAAGTCATCTAAAGCAGAGGTTTTTAACCTTTTTACTGCTATAGCATGAATGAGAGGACATTTTCACATGTCATCTGTACCCTGACTCATCTCTATAAAGGGGCCCAGGATTACATCTAATTCTGGCTGCTAGCATGAATTCACCCACTTAAGAACATGCTTAGCTGCCTCAGTTAGTAGAGTGTGTGACTCTTGATCTCAGGGTTGTAAGTTCAAGCCCCACGTTGGGTGTAAGGATTACTTAAAAAAATAAAAAAAAATCTTAAAAATAATACAGACTTACAACTTCTATGGATAGTAATTTGAAATATAAAACATACACATATTTTGACCTAATAGTAACACTTTATTTATTTTTTATTTTTTTTAAAAGATTTTATTTATTTATTTGACAGAGTGAGACAGCCGGCGAGAGAGGGAGAGGAAACACAAGCAGGCGGAGTGGGAGAGGAAGAAGCAGGCTCCCAGAGGAGCAGGGAGCCTAATGAGGGGCTTGATCCCAGGACCCTGGGATCACGCCCTGAGCCGAAGGCAGATGCTTAACGACTGAGCCACCCAGGCGCCCCTAATAGTAACACTTTCAGGAACTTATTTTATAGTTATGGTTGCATCTATGTGTACTAATACATGTTTAAGACTATTGTGATTACAAAATATTACAAATGACAAAAATGTTCATCACTGTATCTATATTGTATAATAACAAAATGTCCATTCAGTATATGTACACAAGGGAATACTACGTAATTGTTAAACAAGAATATGGCAGCTTTACATATTTTCTTTAGGATAATCACTCAAGTCTATTTTTATGTCAAAAAGCTTGGCGATGGGGAACATGGGTGGCTCAGTTGGTTGAGCCAGGGACTCCTGATTTTGGCTCAGGTCATGATCTCAGGGTTGTGAGGTCAAGCCCCAAGTAGGGCTCTGCTCTCAGCATGGAGTCTGCTCATCCTTCTTAGGGTCTCTGGCTGGGTCTGAAAGCCCAACTGACAAAGACAGAATAATGGAAGAAAAGCATACAAAGTTATTTAATATCATTTTGATGTGACAAGTGAGCCTTCACAAGGAAATGAAGACCCAAAGAAATGGTTAAGCCTGAGCAGATAGTTGAGGGGAAATATGGTATGTCCAAGAGTTTGAAGTAATTAGAGTAAACTGAAGGAAACTCAGCAAGTCCTGTTCAGATTCTTTGCAGCATTCTTTGGAGCTAAGGATGTTCCTTTCCTAGAGATAGGGAAGGCACCTCTCACATGAGGCTTTTATGACCTATTTCAAGGAGGAATGGCCGGGAGAGGGTGAAATGAAATTCCTGTTTCTGCTGTTCTCTCTAATTCCTTCCGCTGAAAATAATTGGTATGCCAAGGTGCTATATTTTGGGGTAGTATGTCCTGAACCCCATCATTCTTCTAATGCACTGTCATATGATCCCTCTGGCTGGAAGGAATGGACACATGATTGCTTCTCACTCCCTTCAGATCCCTTCTTAACTGTCATCTTGTCTGTGAGGCCTTCCCTGACAACTCTACTTAAATTCTAAACCCCATCCCCCCAATTCTCCCAAGCCCTCTCCATTTAATATTTGTCCTCATATAACATTCTACAGATTGTAGATTTTACTTATGTTTATTATTTTTTTCCCCCACTAGAATGCAAGTTCCATGAGGGTACAGTTTTTGTCCATTTTGTCCACTGATGGATGTCCATGACAGAAGAAAGTTGCTGTCTCATAGTAGGCCCTCAAACTATTTTTGATGAATACTGAATATACAGATGAATTGGATGTAAGAATGAACTAAAGAGAACAGTCATGGATGATTCTAAAGTTCTTGCCTAGATTACTGGGATTGCCATTTTCTCCGCTGGGGAAGTCTGAAGAGCAGATTTGTTGCAATTACTGGTGGTCTCTCACACATGTCTCTAGAATGCAGGCAGGAAGGAAACTTAGGCAGACTGCTTTTTTTTTCCCTGAAAGATTTTACTTATTTATTTATTAAAGAGAAGAGAGAGTGTGCATGCGAGTGCATGAGCGGGGGCGGGCGGAGCATTGGGGAGGGAAGGGACAAGCAGACTCCCCCTCTGAGTGCAGAGCCCGATGTAGGGCTTAATGCAGGGCTTGATCTGAGGACCCTGAGAGCATGATCAGAGCTAAGTTAGGCGCTTAACTGACTGAGCCACCCAGGTGCCCCAGGGAGAGTGCTTTGACAGAGAGATCTATTCTCCCTGATTCTGGCAACTCTAACAATTTCTTTCTCAGACTTATCAATGTCAAAAAGATTACCCAAAAGTTAGAAATGAAGGAAGAAGTTGCTATGCGTCCTTTCAGTTTAGGACTGGATATGTGCCTTTGACTGATTTTCTATTGCCTGGGTTACTTTACAATCTCTGAAGAGGCAGAGATTAACTCATAGATGCACATATTTCCTGGCTAGTGGAGCAACAGATAATCCTTAACGTTATGGCTCATGGTTCAAAAGGACATTAACTAGTTTCGTATCTATCCCAGCCATCTTCCCTAGCATTCCACTATTAACTTGACTGTAAACACCCGGCTTCTCAAATGAACTTTGAGCTGATGTTCATGTCTCCTGGGTTCTTTCATTACTTAACAAGTTATATAGGGGCGCCTGGGTGGCACAGCGGTTAAGCGTCTGCCTTCGGCTCAGGGCGTGATCCCGGCGTTATGGGATCGAGCCCCACATCAGGCTCCTCCACTATGAGCCTGCTTCTTCCTCTCCCACTCCCCCTGCTTGTGTTCTCTCTCTCGCTGGCTGTCTCTATCTCTGTCGAATAAATAAATAAAATCTTTAAAAAACAAAAAAAAAACCAAAAAAAAACAAGTTATATAAAACCTCTGACGTGTTGATTTTACAGGAGAGTTATGATTCTACCTTTTTGAAGATTACACTTTAATATCATTTTCACAGAACTGAAAAGCTGCCACTCAAAATGATTCCTGGGCACTTATTCATTGATTAGTCCAAGCATGGGATACAATCCGTTCTCCTATTGTTAGCAGACAAAGGAGTAATGAGGTTGGCAATTGGCTGGACTTTAGGCAGCAGAAAAGGCCTAAAATTCGCTGCTGCTTTTGGAAATATTGGTTAGCTTTTGTGTTAGTTTTCTATTGCTGCTCTAAAGATTTGCCACAGCTCAGTGTTTAAAGCAACACAAGTGTATTACCTCACAGTTCTGTAGATCAGAAGCCTGACATGCATCTCACTGGGTAAAAATTGAGGCTTCATAGGCCTGTATTCTTTTCTGGAGATTGTAGGGGAAAATCCATTTTCTTGGTTTTTTCCCCCCAACTTCTAGAGGCTTCCTGCATTGTTCAGCTCATGGTCCCCTTCCATCTTCAAAACCAGCAATGACAGAATAAGTCCTTCTCATATGGCAACATTCAACCTATCTATTCTGTCTCCCACTTACACTTTTAAAGACCCTTGTTATTTGGCTCACTAAGATAATATAGAACATTCAGGTAATATAGAACAATCTCCCTATTTTTAGGTCAGCTGATTAGCAACCTTAATTCCATCTGCAACTTTAATGCCCCTTTGCCATAGCATAACACATTCACAGGCTTGGGGCCATTATCTGCATACCACAGTTTATAAGCATTCAAGGGAGAAAATGAAGAATTTAGGGAAATAATATATACATCTGTCCTCTTTATTTTTTTGCTGAGACATCTCCCAGTATCTTCGTGGATCAGAGCTATTTCCCTTGCTAACAAAGGCAGGGTGTGCCTTCCATTGCATGTATTTACAGTGGCAAATGCCAGGCATCTTTGTGCAAACATTTATGTGTGTGCTACGCATTTTAAATAGATTTTTTGCACTACTCTATTTTCATAGAATGAAAGATGTGATGGGGGCGCCTGGGTGGCACAGCGGTTAAGCGTCTGCCTTCGGCTCAGGGCGTGATCCCGGCGTTATGGGATCGAGCCCCACATCAGGCTCCTCTGCTGTGGGCCTGCTTCTTCCTCTCCCACTCCCCCTGCTCGTGTACCCTCTCTCACTGGCTGTCTCTGTCTCTGTCAAATAAATAAATAAAATCTTAAAAAAAAAAAAAAAAAGAAAGATGTGATGAAGTCAGACAGAACTGAATTTAAATTCTATTACTTACTATCTTCATGCACTTTGATTTCATGAAGGAAACTTAATTTCCTCATCTGTAAATTAAGGATTAATAATAGCTGGTGAAAAAGGTTATTGAGAGGGTTGAACACAATAATGTATGTGAAGACATGAACGGAGGCTTTAAGTATATTTTAAATCAGTTTTTCCTTTTCGACTTCTTCCCAGGAGAATAGCTCTCCTGACCTAGCATACATAACCCCAAAGGCTATAAATCTAGTGCTTAATCTCAATATGGATTTGTACCCAAATCCTAGGAAAGGAGACGAGAAGACTCACTGGAAGCCCCAAGGAGGTAATTTTTTTTTAAGTCATCTCTATACTCAACCTGGGGCTCCAACTCACAACCCTGAGATCAAGAGTCACATGCTCTTCTGACTGAGCCAGCCAGGTGTCCCCCCCTCCCGGGGGAGGGAATACTCTTTTCTTCTTCTTTCTTACTCTTTCTTTTTTTCTTTCCTTCTTTTTTTTTTTTTTTAAAGATTTTATTTACTTACTTGAGAGAGAGAGAGCACATGAGAGAAAACAAGGGTGGAGGCAGAGAAGCAGACTCCCTGCTGAGCAGGGAGCCCAATGGGGCTCAATCCCAGGACCCTGGGATCATGACCTGAGCTGAAGGCAGACGCTTAACAGACAGCCACCCAGGCGCCCCGAGAATACTCTTTCCTTATAAAATGATAGTAATAAAGGGCATCAGAATATGCTACCCAAAATATACCACATTGGCACAAAGATTATTTTGAACTGAAGGCAATTGAGAATGAACAGATACCAGACAAGTTCTCCTGCTAATAAATTTCCCTTTGAGGAAGATCCCCTCTGCACCCAGTTTGGTTTTGGGTGCAGGGAGAAGAGTGAGCGACTCATTGACATTTATGATCCCTGAAAACCCAAACCCTTTTTCATTTTTTAAGAAGGGCATATAAGCTCCCGAGTCTAAGTCCTTCTTGGAGTTTTACTTCTTTTCTGTGAACTCTCCTACAAAAAAATATTAATAAAATAGTGTGCCTTTTCTCCTGTTAATCTATCTTTTAGTTTAATTCATGGGCCCCCATTAAGAGAGTAAAAATTTTTCTTCCTCAACAGTAAATTCATTTACTAAACTCATTAACGTATAAACTCATTAACTCAATTGTGAGTTAATAAAGCTGTGATGTATGCTGAATAAAAAATAGTGATTTAGGGGGGTACCTGGGTGACTCAGTTGGTTAACTGTTGGCCTTCGGCTCAGGTCATGATCCTGGGGTCCTGGGGTCCTGGGCCTGCCCAGGCTCCCTGCTCAGCAGGGAATCTGTTTTTCTCTCGCCCTCGACCCTCCCCCCTGCTCCTGCTTTCACTGGCTCTCTCTTTAATGAATAAACAACAAATCTTTAAAAAAATAGTGATTTAGATACAGCTGGTGATGACAAAAATATATTGAGTTACTAAAGGAAACTAATAATAACAACAGATCATACTATGTGTCTGACATCATATGAAATAATTTATAAATGTGTCATTTATTTCCAATAATTACTGGGTGTTATTCCCATTTTACAAAAAAATCAAGGCCCAGAGAAGGTACATTATTTGCCCTAATTGCATGCTAACAGTCTAAACTGGTAATTCCTATGTTATTGTTAATTTTATGCTACTCTAGGACGTGGGGGTGTATCCGTTTCTTTTGATGGAAATGCTGGGTGGAATACTCAGAAGAACCAATCAATATGGTAATTTTAAACTTCTGCTCTAAAGAAAGTATGGTCAGTGCAGTAGACGAAAAAGTTTTCCTTAACCCTCTTAGGGTCCCTGGCCGAACCTGAAAATTAAGTTGACAAAGACAGATTAACAGGAGAAAAGCATACAAATTGTTTAAAAATGATTAAAGAAGACAGTTTAGTTGGCACAAATGACTTTATTTAACACTTTAACAAGTGGACAGTTTCCATTCAGAGAACTGCAAAATGGGGCAGAAGGCAGGAAGCTTTTGTAGGATAAACAATAAAGAACAAGGAAGTAGGGATTGAGCCCAGGTTTGGCTTGGTGTTTGGGGATTGGCTGATTGGATATTTTGAGTTTTTGACCTAGTGAAGCATTTACAGGGACATGAAATTTATCTAAATTTCAGTTTGCTGGCTCAGCGTCCTGGGCAGAAGTGACTCCACCTCAGATCTACAAATTTATTTCAACAACATTTATTTAATCTAATTTTGATGTGACCTGGGGGGGAGCTTCATCAGAAAATAAGGCCCAAAGAAATAGACGAGCACGTTTTTGTGCCGGGTTTGATAAAGATTGCACAGTTGTAGAGGAATATCATAAGTCAAGGCGTTTGAGGTAATTGTTATAAATTGGGAGACATTTAGCAAGGCCTGTTGGGACTCTTCTTGGTGTCCCTTTGTCTTCAGAGATGAGGATGTTGCTTTCCGCCCAGGGCACCTCACACAGGAGGGTTTTATGTACTGTTTTAGAGAAGGAAGAGGGAAGCAGGAGTTTGGAATGACTTTCCAGCTTCTGCTGTATTTCAGGGTAGTGTGTCCTGAGAACTCCATCATGGGTGTTAGCGGTGAGGAATAAGAGGTATTTTTTATCTTTTAATTCCATCTATTTTTTTCAGTTGAGAGAAGGGCAGCCATCTAGGAAATTAATTCAGTTAACTAATATTTATTGGACACCTTCTCTTTGGTAGGGATTATGAAATGTGCTTCTTTCACATTCATCTTTTAGCCTTCAATTTTCTCCCATTAAAGTTGAGGGGTTTGGATAATTTTAAAGTTCTTTTTTGCTTAAAAAATTTAAGAGTCTATAAATCCTTTTAATCTTCATCTCATTTCCTCTCAACTAGACTTTAAAGTGGGATATAGCATTGTGGTGGGATGGGGGTGTGATGTGTATGATGGTTCACATCTGCAATTGGTGGTGGTTAGAGTAAAGGTTCTGATTTCTTATTTTCCCTACTTCATCCAGTCCACCTTTGCGTAGAAGCGGTGATCATACTTGCTTACTTACTAGGTTACCTGTAAAACAGATAGATTCCAAAGACACTGACACCTCTAGGGTTAAGGGCCCATTGCACAATTCCTTGTGCAATGCTGGGCTTGGAAGGTTTGAGGAAAGCTTATTCAATGTTTGGTTGATATGCAGAATTATACCGGACAACCTACTATTCTATTTGCTTTAGTTGTTGTCAAGCAGTTGAGTTCCTTTCAAATCCTGATCTTTCCTTACTTGGCTGAGTTTGCAGGGGGAGGGTTTCTACTTCCACACGGACAGATAGAATGCATTTCCTTTTCACCTGTTTAGGCTAATGACTTTCAGTGTTATGCAGAGTACAGAAATTATTTAGCCTTCCATTCAGGAGAACTATTTCGTTTGAAAAAGAAAAGAGTAATTCCAGCAGAATCATTAAATGAAAATGAGAAAGCTTAGCAAAATTAAAAAAAAAAAAAAAGAAAAGTCAGTCAAGGATTTTCCAGGGATTACACATTGTTTTGCTCTGTTTAGGCACAGGGAGACACATTCTTCAGTACCTGTTCCCAAGCTGATTTAGTCCACGAGAACGATTTTCCTACGGATGGAGGTTTTCCTAATACTTCACTTTATTATTGATCCATTTCTTTTTTATCGATCCATTTCTTTTTTATCCTGAAATTGTCTTTGGAAAACTGCTTAGACCCATGACTCTGAAAGACTGGTCTGTCTTAGAGGGAAATGAAGTTGAAAAGAATTACTGTGAACTATGGGGTATAAGCCTTTAGGTCAGAAAATTACACTACTGGTTCATAATCAATAAGACATGGTCTGTGAGTATTCCCTGGCTAGATTTAGATCATTCAACATAATTATACTTCATCACCATCTTTTCCCCTAACATCTTCCAAACGTGTAACTTTTAGTGGATGTAGGGGCCGGTGACCAGGGAATACAAAAAATCTTCAGAAGTGGAATACATCTCTATAAGGTAGGAATGCTTTACTTCTAATGGGGCTGGAATGGCCGTGTTCTGCCAGGTATGCAACTTCCACTGGCTTTTGGAAAAACATTCTCTGGCACCTGGGTTCCTTATCCTTGGGATCTATTACAGGCCTTCTTTAGACACTCAACAGCAACAATTCTCCCATGGAACCCATGGAAGCACATGACTAATGTGAATGTTGGATCATGTAAAAATCATCTATGGAAACAAGTTTTTCGTGGGTGCTAGGAGATTCAGCTTAGGCTCACTATATCCACCGTAAGCCTCCGCAAGAAAGCTTTAAACTTCTTTGACGTGCCAAAACCTAAGTTTGAATTAAATGACTAATGCTTTACCTAGTTTCTACCACTAGTTCTCTGCCAGAATCTTTTCAATTCATCGTCTGCCAAACCCTGTCAACCATTCTGCAACATACCCTTTCACCTCCCCACACCTCATGCCTTTGCTTTTCCAGTCCTTTGGCTGCACTCCGGTTTCTTCCCTCACATACTCGTCTGGCTGGTTCCTAGAAGCCTGGAAGGGATTTCTCTTTGACATAAATCTGGCTACCACAAACTAACAGCCAGGAGTCCAAATACACCTCTCTTAGTGCAAATCTAAATGGATGTAATTTATAAACAAAGAGAACACTTCTATTTTTTCCTCTAAAAACAAATTATGCATTGGCTTTTAAAGGAGAGAATTAAGAGTGTGTGGACAGAGAAGATAACTGAGGAGAACAGAGGTTAGGAAAAAATATGAGGTAAAAGTGGTTACTGGATTAAGAGGACCACCAGAAAAAGCACCAGTTACTAATCCACGAGGACTCCCCAGCCTTCTGGAAAGGTAAAGGAGGGCTGTTATCTTTGTTCTGTGCACCGAAGTAATCCAAGCTTCCAGAACAGGAGGCGACACATAGTAGGTGCTCTACTAATACTTCCTGAATGTTCACAAGACCGAGAGAATGAAAAACGGACAAAGTGCTATCATAAATAAAATGACAAAGGCTACTGCCTCATCCCATGTTTAGCATCCCCAAATACAGCCCCATTGTTCTGCTCTCTTTACGCCTCTGCCCTTATTTTGGTCGTTCTCTCTCACATACACATTTAAATCTAAGAACACACACGCACACAAAATCCCTGAAACTACAGGCTTAGAAGTGTTATTCAGAGCAAGTCTTTTTGGGTGGCTGCTTTTAAATGAATGTCAACTCCTAATGGGTTCAGTTTCTGAGCAGCCTTCTTTCCCGCCTTCTCGGAGTTGAGGTGAGGGATTAAACAATCGCCATTCTCTCTCCAGTTCCTCAGTCTTTTTCTTTCCCGTGCTCTCCTTTCCTGGGCTTTATCCCCTTTCCCAGTCTGTCGTTTCTCTAGGGTTGTTGCTTCGCTTTCACCCTCTTTGCTCGATCGTCCCTTTGATCCTTTCTTTCTCTCCCTTATTCCCAGAAGCTCCAGAAAATACCTCCTTTTCCCCCCCTTTTCACGTCACTTCCCTCCCTTTTCCCATCTCCTTCTCCTTGTCGGTGAGAGCGAGTTCCCCACTAGAGGCCAGCACTTTCTCAGTTCCGTCCCTCCCACCGGCGAGCAGAACTCGGAGAGAAAGAGGGGAAAAAAAGAGGAGAAAGAGAGAGCGAGAGAGGGGGAGAAAAAACCCCGGGGCCTAGAGCGCAGAGGCCCGGGAGCGGCGTCGTCATGGCAACGGGCGCCGGCAGGAAACGAGGGACGCGCGGGAGGGAGGAGGGGGAGGAGGGCGCCGAGGGGAGG
>NC_048233.1:8874798-8904971 GCF_002007445.2 Ailuropoda melanoleuca
GGGCGGGGAGCCGGCCGCGCCGGGCACCTCCCACCCCGCCCTCGGCGCCCCCGCCCCTCCAGGAAGGGGAGGAGGCGAGGGGAGCCCGCCGCGGAGGCCGAGCGAGCCCCCCGCCCAGCCCGGCGACTGGGGACCCCGGCACATGAGGTGGACGCCCCCCGGGAGCGCTTGGGTGCAGAGCCGGGCGCGAAGGTAACCGGGCGGCCGCGGGCTGGGGAGGGGCAGGACCTCTGGGGGCTTGGCTGCGCGGGGATGTTTCTTCAGCCACCTCCGTCTATGTAACGCCCCAGGTACCTCCCCCAGTTTCTTTCCCTGCCTACCTCTAGCGCTTGGCTCTGCGGTCCTTCGGCTCTGTCTGTCCAAGTCTCCTTGCTATTCATTTCGCTGCGCTGGATGCCGTCTGTCCGTCACCCTACTTGCTTCTGACTGCTCATTTTCTCATTCATTTTTCCTTCTCTGACTTCGGTCCTCCCATCCAAGCATGCTGTCTGGTAATCTCCCTGCTTTTTATGGTCCGCTTGGTCCCTCGGTCTCCAATTCCTTGACTTCTGTCTGTCTCTCTCCCGCTTGTGTCCCTGCTATCAGTAAGCGCATTTCCCTGCTCACTTGGGTCAGTTCACTCCTGGATCCACTCTATCTGCCCCCTTCCCCCAGTGTCTTTGATTCCTCTTTGGAACCTCGTTTTTATCAAGGTTCTGTATACAACAAGGACCCCTGGGCGCTTACAATCCCTGTTCTCCAGATCACTTCCATTTCTTTGGCACAGTCTTCTCCCACACCCCCCCCACCCCTTCTCCTGCCGCCCTTCTGTGTCCCATACTTTCTACAAGACAGAGTTTTAAGTTTAGGGAAATTTATTTCCTCCCAACTCTTGGCTCAATGGACCCAGTCCCAGGTCCACTTCACTGTCTTTTTCTAGCTCCCTCCCAGAGGTCTGTGGTCCTTACCCAAGCCAACCCAACCCCTACACACTCAAATACTACCTTTAAGGGTCACCATAGTTTAGCTCTTGTGGGCACCTCTGTGGATCAGCTTCTCGCACATTCTCTTCTGGCATAATTCTGAAAATTTAAATGCACCGTGCCTCCCAAACTTTTTGTTGTTTTCATTTTCTGTATTTAATTTTGCAGTCCCAACATTGATCACAGATGAATAGATTTCTGTGCCTGGGATCCAGGAATCCTGGTTTTGATGTCAGTTTCTCCTGATTTTATTACTTAAGCCAGTACTTTTCCATCTCTATTTTCATTCCACAATCTGAAAAAACAAATATGACTAAGACTTCCGTTTTGGGGGAGATGAGGGGTCCTACAGTTACATTAGCATTTTCACCTATGAATGTAGGAGTTAATGTCTCCTCTAGCTAGTAAAGGGGTCTCATGTCTCTGAATCCAGTGAGCTAAGTCCATTGATCTGTACAACTATGCATGCTGCCTCTAATCCTTACCCACTTTTTTTCTTCACATGCTGATAATGAGGATTCATGGGTCTGTATCTGTTTAGTGCTTTGATATTGTGGGAGAAGATAAGTAGAGTTGAAGCTGCTATGATTTCTTCTGTGTACTTCCTGGGTTATATCCATGTTTGCAGTGACTTTTGCTACACCGAAGTAAAACTGAAGAGATGGGTTGAGTACTTGGGTGATAATGATGTGATTGGATGATACTGGGAACAGAATAAGAAATCTCCCCAACTCTGTTTCGAAGGCCAAGCGGTTTGATTTTATTTACTTTGTTTTGGATGTAATCATTATGCTAAATCCATTTTAGTAAAACTGTTGACAGGCTTTAGCAGAAATTCGGGTTTGATGTTTATGTTCCTAAACCAAATAGTGCTTTGCTGACCTAATATTTCTAGTGGCCCCGTGCCTCCGAAGTAGAGAATATGGTGTCTAGGCCTAACAAAAGAGGAGAAAAAAAAAGAATGAACAAAAGCCCTTATTGTCATTTAGTGCTGTTTGGAGGCATATTTCTTCTTGCTTCTCTTCTCCAGTCTCTGCTTGGTTCTTAGCAATGTCTTCATGTCTTTTTGCAGATTTTAGTGTAGACCCCAGAGGGTAAATTCTGATTACTAAAGTGAACTAGAAAGTTGAGTTTTACTTTCTTGAAGATTTTCATTGCTGTGTATTTAATATGTTTAATACCTGGTAGTCATTTGTTAATATATTGCATTCAGTTGTGAAGGCTTTTCTGCAAATGGGGGAACTGAGGTGGCAGCAGGGGAAGTGATGTGTCCAGTGTTTTTATTAGTCGCCTGAGCTGGAACCAGGCAGCTGTTTGGGCTGTAGACTAGCTCTTCTACCTCCCAGTTTTTCTTTTGTTCTAAAGTTTTATTTAAGTCATCTCTACACCCAGTGTGGGGCTCGAACTCATGACCCTGATATCAAGAGCCACACACTCTTCTCACTGAGCCAGCCAGGCATCCCTCTACCTCTAGTGTTATGACTTTCCGTGATGCAGTTAACATATCTATCTTGAGCCCCTCATCCATAAAATGAGGACAGTGAACACTCAAACCGAATGACACTGCCTTAATCACAGGTGGGTTTTTTTTTTTTTTTTTGCTTTGAGGAAGCAGGCTGTGTTAATGTAAAGACTTGATACTTACCGGCAACTTCTTTAACCTCAGAAAACCTTATTTCTACAATTATAAGATGGGGATAATCATATTTACCTTAAAGCATGTGAGAGGTAATGGAGATGAAGAGCCTAGGCCAGTGAGAGGAGGCACCTGGTGGCTTCTCACTCAGTGGTGACCATTGTTAAGGTGATGCTGGTAATGATGTTGCAGGTGCAGATAAAAATGAGAAAACAGTAACTTAAGTGGGACTATTTTTAAACTGTTAAAAAATGTTACGGGGAATGTAAGGTAACCTTCGTTATTATGAGTCTTAAATTCTAGCCATTTGATATTTAATAGACAGTCATGAGGGAACACGCAGAGGTTTCTTTTGAGACACTGCATAGCTTCAAAAGATGGTATGGAAAGCATATGGCTGTAAGTGTGAATTACAGATTTGGTAGTTAAAGAAGCCCAAGGAATCATGGCTAATGGAAAGAAGAGGAAGAGTCGTAGATAACTTGAATAATACGAAATCATAGTTTGAGATCAGGTGTGAATTTTAATCCTTCGCTACTTCCATCTAGGTCTTGAGGCAGAGCACTGGCTTTGGGGACCCTGCACCACTGTCATGGAGACCGAGAGTGAGCAGAACTCCAACTCCACTAATGGGAGCTCCAGCTCTGGGGGCAGCTCTCGGCCCCAGATAGCTCAGATGTCACTCTATGAACGCCAAGCAGTGCAGGTGAGGCTCGACTCTGAGGGGCTGTGATCTGTGAGTATTGGCTTCCGGTGGGCACGGGTGCTGGAAGGTAGCTGCCCTTAGTTCCTTTCCAGCAGACTGGGGGAGTTGGATTAGGTCCCTTCCAGCCCTGAGAATCTTAGGGGTTTACAGTAGTTCAAGCACGCAAACAGAGAATGAGATTCCGTCTTCAAATCACATTTTTTCTTTTATACCATTCAGTTCATGTAGCTAGATTCTAACTAACCATTTCTCTTCATGGATTGTCAGGTTTTTAATCTTTGGTCTCTCTTGTAAATCACCCTGAGTAATGGACATATGAAACTCTTTGGAGTTTTATTTTTAGACAAATAGTAGATTCCACGCTTTAAAAAATCTTGGAAATGGGGCATTTAACTCAAAATATCTTGGTTGCTAGAATAACTATGCACGTCATAAGAATAGTTGTAATTATTAAAGAATAAGAATATAGTAATATCCTAAAGGTGACACTAAAACTGCATTACCAATGTCATCTTTATAAACATTTACTGTAAATATTTGAAAATGCCAGTTATCGGAAATTTTACCTGATAAAATCTTTAACAAGCCACTCTTTATTTTTCATCATTTTTTTTAAAGATTGTTTTTTATTTATTTGACAGAGACACAGTGAGAGAGGGAACAGAAGCAGGGGGAGTGGGAGAGGGAGAAGCAGGCTTCCCGCTGAGCAGGGAGCCTGATGCGGGGCTCGATCCCAGGACCCCGGAATCACGCCCTGAGCCGAAGGCAGACGCTTAATGACTGAGCCACCCAGGAGCCCTGTATTTTTCATCATTTTCAACGAGTTGGGGCTCTGTCACCTTTGTGTCCCTAGAACATGGTCTTTTGTGTCCCTAGAATATAGTCTTTTATTTTTCTTTCATTCATTCATTCATTCATTCATTTATTTTTAAGTAGGCTCCATGCTGGAGCGCAATGTCAGGTTTGAACTCATGACCCTGAGATCATAGACCTGAGCTGAGATCAAGAGTTGAATGCTTAACTGACTGAGCCACCCAGGCGCCCCATTTTTATTTTATTTTTTTAAGTAAGCTCTATGCCCAATCTGGGCCTTGAACTCACAACCCTGAGACCAAGAGTTGCATGCTCTACCAACTGAGCCAGCCTGGTGCCCCTTCTTCTCTTTATATTATTCGATGTCCAGTTTATTTTCAACTTGTCTAGCCCCAGTTCTTTTCCTTGCTATCATGTATGTCCACATTTCATTTTGGGAATTAAGAATTCATGTGACTTAACATTGCTTTACTTTTCTTTATATACAAGCATAGAGCATAACAGAATTAGTTGTTTCTCCACTTTTTGAAGACTATGTGAATTTACTAGTTCTAATATAAAAATGGACAAATCAGATGTTGATTTAGCCACACTCCCCATCTTCTTTTGTTTCTTTCCTTTCCAGTTGTCCCTTTCACAGGATCACAGTCATTTGCATAGAATAGGAATTAGGAGTGATTCATTCTAAGTGGGTTGATCCTCTCTTTTTCCTCTTAGGCTCTGCAGGCACTGCAGCGTCAGCCCAACGCAGCTCAGTATTTCCACCAGTTCATGCTCCAGCAGCAGCTCAGCAATGCTCAGCTGCATAGCCTGGCTGCGGTCCAGCAGGTGAGAGGTCAGCAGCCAGCTGGCCCAAGAGGGAGGGGATAGGCACTCCAGGTGGGTCGGGGCATACTGCCTCCTCCACTCCGCCACTCAGGCTAGAAACACAGTCTTGCCTACCTCCTGTCTTCCCATAGGAGGACAAAGGGATCTTAGTTTTTGGGGTTGCAGTAGGAACTGGGAGGTAGAATGGCTGTGTTCTAGAACTGCAGTGTCCAATATGGTGGCCACTAGTCACATGTAGCTATTGAGCACTTAAAATGTGGCTAGTCCAAGTTGGGATGTATAGTTCAATTTTGGATTTCAAAGACTTAGTATAAAAAAATATAAACTATCTCCATAGTTTGTTTTTATTGGTTATATGTTGAAATGAGATACATTGGCTTAAATAAAATAAAGTTTATTTCTCCTATTTCTTTTCACTTTTTTATTTTTATTATTTTTTAAAGATTTTATTTATTTGAGATAGAGAAAGAGAGCAAGAGAGAGCGAGCACGAGCTGGCGGGGAGGGCAGAGGGAGAGGAAGAAGCAGACTCCCAGCCAAGCAGGGAGCCCCAATGTGGGTCTCAATCCCAGGACCCTGGGATCATGACCTGAACCTAAGGCAGACGCTTAACCGACTGAGGCACCCCTCTTTTCACTTTTTAAAAACTGCATCCTAGAAAATTATTTATGTGGCTCACATTATATTTGTTTTGGACAGCCCTGGGCTAGACTTATGAGTGACTCATGATATGACCTGATCAAAGGTTCTTCTTCCACCTAAAAGAAAGTGGGAGGAGGAGGAGGACAGATTACCCTATTGCCCCAGGAGGGTTATGTGGGCATTATTAGGTTGGCATATGTGGTAACGTGAGAGTTTTGGGGATGGTGAATATACTTTTCCTTGCACCATAGTAGAGTCTCTGGGTTTTTATCTGAAATATCTATTACATTTTGTGCCTGTGATTAGAAGATTCAGTCTCCCTTCGTTGTCTCTGCTCTCTCGTTTCCTTTCCCCTCTAACAGGCCACGATTGCTGCCAGTCGGCAGGCCAGCTCCCCAAACACCAGCAGTGCACAGCAGCAGACTACCACCACCCAGGCCTCAGTGAGTACTGCGACTGCCCACTGAGAGGCTTCCTTCCCTGGGGCTTTGTCTCTGGGTGGAACGACTTTGTGTATTGAGCCACCAATGGTGATTATTGCGCTTATGGTAAAAGGGAAACAACTGACCTGAATCTATATTCAGGAGTCTCATTGAGGAGGTCTAAGAAAGGAGGAAGAAAATCATGGGGAAGAAGAGGAGATGACAAAGGAAAGGGACTAATCTCTGGACCGCTTAACGGGAGTGAAGTCTGTTCTATTTTGTTCCTTTTCCGTCTCAACTGGTAATGTTAGTGGTTAGGGACTAGTTTCTTTTCTTTGGTACTACCCTACAGTAGCCAGGATGGCAGTTACGGTCAGGAAGGTATTATTCATTTCCCCCTGACTCTGAAAATGGGATCGTCTGTTCTTAAAAAAAAAAAAAGAAGAAGAAGAAAATGAGGTATTCTGTTCTTGACTTTGTTCCTCTGCATTTGTCAGCGATGGGCATTTCTTTTTACGTCTCTTAAATCCTTTGTTCTGCTTCCTTTCTGCACCACACAGATCAATCTGGCCACCACGTCGGCCGCCCAGCTCATCAGCCGATCCCAGAGTGTGAGCTCTCCCAGTGCTACCACTTTGACCCAATCTGTGCTACTGGGGAACACCACCTCCCCGCCTCTCAACCAATCCCAGGCCCAGATGTATCTACGGGTAAGCCACAGACACAACCACCATTGTTCCAGGGGCATAACTGTTACGCCCCTGGCAAAGACTTGAGTGAAAGCTGTTTGATTTAACCATGGTTGCCCAGAGACGTTAAGATGCGCTGATCTACTTCCTAGGCCTTACTTACCTCTAGAAGTGACACTCAGTACTCACAGGGAGCCTGCAGGTTGCATTGAGATCCTGAATGAGAAGGTGTTCGCCTTATTATTTGACTGAAGTGGTGTCACATATAATCTAATCTTTAAACCCGGGGTCGAGTACCCAAATTCTAAGTGTTATCTCTTAGCCTGTCTACTTACTATACATAAATAATTGCTCTAAAATCCTCATTGTCTCAACTTCTTTGATGTTTGACTCTTTGATATCAGTCTGTAGTTTTATGTACATTCTAGGTTTCCTTCTGGAAGATTCATCGCATATGGAGAATAAGGGTCTCCTGGGTTGGTGTGGAGAGGGGCAGGGCTTAGCAGTTTCGTATCTTCTGTTTATTTTGTCTTGTGGTCCTTCCCTTCCATTTCTTCTGTCTTTCTTCTTCTCCTCTTGTTCTCTTTCCTTTGCTCTTCCTCTTCCTCCTCTCCTTGCCAGCCACAGCTGGGAAACCTATTGCAGGTAAACCGGACCCTGGGCCGGAATGTGCCTCTAGCCTCCCAACTCATCCTGATGCCTAACGGGGCGGTGGCTGCGGTCCAGCAGGAGGTGCCATCTGCTCAGTCTCCGGGAGTTCATACAGATGCAGATCAGGTCAGTGGCAACCACTTGACCTGTGGATGGGCACTGGGGAGGATGAAGGGACCCACCACAGACCAGGGCCCACCCTGCTACCCCACTGCGACTTCTCAGGATTCTTATTTTTTCTCCCCTTTTCTTAATTTTCTATAGAACTCGAATCCCTTGTAACTTTTGAGTTTTTTGAGTTAGGAAGGGAGGTGGAGTTGACTGAAAACAGCCCTGTGGATCTGGGAAGCCTTATTCTCAATCCAGGGCAGATTTCCTTGCATACTTTTAGCCCTCCGTGGCTCAGTTTTATTTAGGAGGTCTTAATTCTCTTTCTCTGCAGTACTCTTAAAGTAAGGGATGATTGAGGGAATTCTGCACTTAGGTAGATGNATGCCCTGAGCCGAAGGCAGACGCTTAACCGCTGTGCCACCCAGGCGCCCCATGTGCCACCCAGGCGCCCCCCCTTTTCTTAATTTCTATAGAACTCGAATCCCTTGTAACTTTTGAGTTTTTTGAGTTAGGAAGGGAGGTGGAGTTGACTGAAAACAGCCCTGTGGATCTGGGAAGCCTTATTCTCAATCCAGGGCAGATTTCCTTGCATACTTTTAGCCCTCCATGGCTCAGTTTTATTTAGGAGGTCTTAATTCTCTTTCTCTGCAGTACTCTTAAAGTAAGGGATGATTGAGGGAATTCTGCACTTAGGTAGATGTGAAGCCCCACCTGGCTGTTGCTGGAAGGATGTTTGATTCCTTCTCTTTATGAGTTCCTGTGGCTGCCGACACTCAGTAGTCTGTTTCTGCTCGCTGTGTGCCCAGGAAAGTCTTCCTCACTGTTGCATCCCATGGCTTACCCCCCAAATATGTACATATATTTCGAGCCTGAAGCTTTTGCTTCTTATGGATAGAATACAAATTGGGATCTCATAATAACTTTTTTCATTCTCTTAGTTTATCAGTTAGCAAGTAAATATTGAGGTTGAGCTCTTTCTACTGATGTGCTCCAATATATACTAGAAACTTGGGAAGCTTGAAAAGAAAGTCAAGTCTTCAGAGATCTTAGAGAACAAAGAACTCCAAAGATCTTAGAGCCCCAAAAAGTACAAAGTAAATGCTACTAGCTTGGAGTGACACAAGAGTTAAGAGAAGAGTTGGCTGCATTCCTGCTTGGTGACTTTTGGGATACTTGAGCAGATTCTCGAAGGATCCGTAGGATTTGATTCGGAGTTAGAAGAAAACTGGAGAGAGAACAGTGTGTGTAAAGGCAGACTCATATGTGACTGAGTTGGGGATGAGTGGATAAAGTGGAGGAAACATACCTGATGGTAGAAAAAGTCATTGTCAAGGTGAAGTCTGAGAGCCAAGTGACTTCATAGGTAGCAGGGTCATGGCTGGCTGTTAAACAGCAGATTAATAGGATAAGGAAAATACTTTGGAAAGAATCATCCAGGAACATGTACCTGGAGAAGAAAGAGAAGTTTAGGACCTAGTAAGAGATTCTTGGGGGTCGTTTAGTTACTAGGGTAAGACCTTTGTTTTAGACTGTGGTAATAGCAGCGGGATCAGAGGATGAGGTTGAGACTAGTTTCATATCCAGTTCTTTCATTTATCCATCTCTTTATTCATCAGATATTTGAGTGTCAATATGTGGAGGGACAGAACAGTGGTTGAAAATGTGATTCTGATGTTTGGGTCCGATTCCAAGTCCATGACTTACTGTGTGACCTAGGCAAATGGCCTAACATCTTTTTCCAGTTTCTTCATATATAAAATAGCTATTGTTAAACACCTACCTCGGGGTGTGTTAAGGATTAAATGAGTTAGAGATAACACATCATTGAAGCACCAGACATTAAACAAGGAATCACCCTAATGGTTTAATAATTGCTTCATTAGAAAGTCTAGAGTGCTCTGAAAACACAGAAAGAGACCTAATTCAGCCTTGGGATTGGGGTGAAAGTCAAAAAGACTGCCCCGAGGAGTGACATAGGAGAGTGGCAGAGGCAGGGGAAACCTTATGTCCAAATATCTCCAAAGAGGAGGGAAGGAGCATTGTATATTTGAGGAACTGAAAGAAGACCTGCGTGCTTGGAGTTTGGCAGAGGGGATGGAGATGGTCCTGGGAAGGTAGGAGAAACTTCATCCTGCAGGGCACTGGGGACAGTGTTTAGGATTTGGGGCTTTATGCGAAGGGTGATGGGATACTATGGGAGGATTTTAAACTTGGAAGTGACATGGAGAGGTTCCAAGCTCGTTCATTTGTTTGTTTAAAGCCTATGTTGGGGCGCCTGGGTGGCTCAGTTGTTAAGCGTCTGCCTTCGGCTCAGGGTGTGATCCCAGCGGTTGGATCGAGCCCCACATCAGGCTCCTCTGCTGGGAGCCTGCTTCTTCCTCTCCCACTCTCCCTGCTTGTGTTCCCTCTCTCAATGGCTGTCTCTCTCTCTGTCAAATGAATAAATAAAAAATCTTTAAAAAAATAAAAATAAAATAAAGCCTATGTTGGCTCCTCTGTGGAGAATAAATGGAGGTGGTGTGAGTTTGAATCTAGGGAGTGTGAATCTGGGGAGTGTGAGTCTAGGGAGAACAACAGTTTTTAGGAGAAAGATGGTGTTTGGGTTAGGCGGTAACAACGGAGATGGACAGAAATGAATAGATTTGAGAAAAACTTAGAAGATCTTTGAAAAAGGAAAACTGATTCCGTTGAGGGAGGTGCCAGAGGTGAGATGTGACAGCAGTGAGGTAGCTGCTTAGTGCTACTTAGGAGATGAAGAATGTTGGAGAAGCGGATTTAGGGTGAAGTTAACTTTTGGATGCCGCGGTCTTGACATGCTTGTGAGTCACTGGGTCACGAGGTCGGCAGTTTTGTGTATCTGGCGCTTGAGCTTAGAGGGAAGGTCTGAGTTGGAGATACACATTCAAGAGTAGTAGACACCTGGATGATAATCGAAGTCAAGAGAGCATTTGGCACTGCTTAGGGAAAGGTACGGATTGACAAGAGAAAAGCCTTTAATTAGGGTGGAGCCCTGAAGGTTAGGACTGTTCACGTTCACTGCATCTATGCTCACTACCCAGCCATTCCTCAGGTGATACTAGTTTGGCTTCAATACCCCCCAAACTCCACTGAAATGGTTCTCCGTCCATATTAGTACCTCTTTCTTGTCCTCTCTACTGCGTTTGACAGAGGACTCCCTGCCACTTCTAACATTCTGTTCCTTTGTGTTCATGACACCGCACAATCCAGATTTTCCTCTGTGTCACTCTTTCCTTACTCCCCTCTGCCAGTTCATCAGCCTCTACTCGACCTTGAACTGTTCTCTTTTCTAAGGAATGTGAACAGTTCTTACCAGTTTAGCAGTAATAGGAAAGGATGAAGCTGGGGTTGGGGGAGGGGGGTTCAGGTATGATTGGAGGGCGCCTTTAGTGGAGAGGTTGGAGAGACAGGAAGGAACTGATAGTACAGACTCCTTGAGAAGGAGGAGGGCCGGGGCCCTGCATGTGGAGAAGGATTCGATAGGAGAGAGATAGAAGGGAGAGCAGGGAAAAGGAAGTGGTGGGGCTTTATGAGGGGAATGTATAGAGTTGGTGATGGAACTTCTGAAGTGTGCCATGTAATGGTTTGATTGTCTCTGCGTGGGGGTGAGGAAGAGGAGGAAGAGCAAGTGGTTCTGAGGTAGATCGGGAGACTAGGAAAGTTTTTTTTTTTTTTAAGATTTTATTTATTTATTTGACACAGACAGCCAGCGAGAGAGGGAACACAAGCAGGGGGAGTGGGAGAGGAAGAAGCAGGCTCATAGCAGAGAAGCCTGATGTGGGGCTCGATCCCAGAACGCCGGGATCACGGCCTGAGCTGAAGGCAGACACCCAACCGCTGTGCCACCCAGGCTCCCCGAGACTAGGAAAGTTTTAAGTAGTCATTATGGAAAGCTGATTAGAAACAAACTATATAATTGCCGGATCACATTAAGTCCTCAGCACCCCGTCCTAATTCTTGTAAATCTCTCTCGAAAGCTCTCCCTTCTTTACTGACTGCTTGTCTGAACTCAGGTTCTTTGTATTGTTTGCCTGCATTACTGTACTAGTTTTCTAACTGGTCTCTTGACGTCAGCCTCGTCTACCTCTAAGCATCTTCCATGTTACTATCAGGATAAGTTTCTTAAATAAGAAAATACATGTTCTTAACGTTATTTTATATATATATATATATATATACANACTGACTGCTTGTCTGAACTCAGGTTCTTTGTATTGTTTGCCTGCATTACTGTACTAGTTTTCTAACTGGTCTCTTGACGTCAGCCTCGTCTACCTCTAAGCATCTTCCATGTTACTATCAGGATAAGTTTCTTAAATAAGAAAATACATGTTCTTAACGTTATTTTATATATATATATATATATATACACACACATACATATACATATATATATATATACGTATATATGTATATATATATATGTGTGTATATATATATATTATGTATGTATGTATTTGTATTTAAGTTTATAAGGTCTTTGTGCTGTATGTAATTTGGGGAGAATACTCTCTTAATAGCTTATCATAAGATCCATCCATATTGTTGCATGTCACTGTATTTTATTAATTTTGATTTCTATGTAGTATTGAACCATGTGAATATACTGTAGTTCACTCATCTTCTCTTCTGATAATGGCCATTTGGGTTGCTTCCAAACTTTCGTGAACTATGAGTAGTGCTGCTGTGAACTGTCCTACACACGCCTCCTATGGTATACGGCAAGAGTTTCTCTTGCAGAATTCCTGGATTAGAGGGTGTGTGAATGTTCAACTTTAGGATAGGACGCCAAACCATTTTCCAAAGCGGTTGTACTGATTTATGCTTCTAGCAACAATGTTTAAAAGAATGTTTCAGCTATAGAGTTGATGATGTTTATTCTGGTTAATATTCTTCAGTGGCTTCCTGTTACCAGTGAAGTGCTCATCAGTCCTCTGTTCGTCTTTTGGAGTACTTACTATGTCAGGCACTGTGCTGGGTGCTAGAAATATAACAATGGGGAAGACGGATAAACTTTCTGTTCCCGAACTGAAGTTCAGACTCTCCTCATTTGAACACACCAAGCCCTTCCTGATCTGGTGCCTTTCTACCTCCCTGGCCTCAGCCTGTCTTCCTAGCTTCATTTCTTGCCACTCCCTCTAACTCACCCCAAACATAATGAAATATTTATAATTTCCAAAAGTGCTATGCTCTTGGCTCGATCGTCTTCCAAATGTTGTTACCTACGTCTTCAGACTTCGCTTTTGCTCTCACCTGTGGGGTCTCAGATGAAACAAAAGACTGTTTTAGGACGTCTTCCCTAATCTCCCCGGTCTGAGTCTGGCTTCCTCCTCTGTGCTCCCTTGGCACTTTGTGCATCTCTCTGCATAGTATGTTAGGGTGAGCGGTGATTTTATTGTCTGTCTTTTCTGGCAGAAAGTACTCATTAAGAGCAGGGACAGTGTCTTTTGTCCCTGCATTTCCAGTGTCCAGCATGGTACCTGAAGCATAGTAGGTTATTTGGTCGATGTTGAACGAATGAACAGAGAAGAGAGGGAAAATCTGAGACATTTCGAAGGAATAAATGAGCAAAGTTGCCGATAGATGTGACAGTGAATGAAGGAGACTGAAAATCAAATAGGATTCAAGAGTTCCTCCCTGGGTGACTGGAAGGACTTTAATGTATGTAGTCGTAAAGGTGGGGGAGCAAAGTTTGAGGGAGGGCTGGGGAATGTTGTGGTTGTCTTCACTGCTTCTGAATCAGTCACAGAAGTCTTCGACCTTCATGCCTCCTGTTCCCCTTTTCTCAATATATCTTTTTCTTATCTTTCAGGTGCAGAATTTGGCAGTGAGGAACCAACAGGCCTCAGCCCAAGGACCCCAAATGCAGGGCTCTACTCAGAAGGCCATTCCTCCTGGAGCCTCCCCTGTCTCTAGCCTCTCCCAGGCCTCTAGCCAGGCCCTCGCTGTGGCTCAGGCTTCCTCTGGGGCCTCGGGCCAGTCTCTCAACCTCAGTCAAGCTGGTGCGGGCAGTGGGAGTAGCATCCCAGGGTCCATGGGGCCAGGCGGAGGTGGCCAGGCACCTGGGGGCTTGGGTCAGTTGCCTTCCTCAGGAATGGGTGGGGGTGGGAGCTGTCCTAGGAAGGGCACAGGAGTGGTGCAGCCCTTGCCTGCAGCCCAAACAGTGACTGTGAGTCAGGGAAGCCAGACAGAAGCAGAAAGTGCAGCGGCCAAGAAGGCAGAAGCAGATGGGGCTGGTCAGCAGAACGTGGGCATGAACCTGACACGGACAGCTACGCCTGCTCCCAGCCAGACCCTTATTAGCTCAGGTAAGCTGTCACCTCTCACTATAACGTCATTGTTCTCTCAGAACTTGTTTGAAATCTTCAGAGTACATTTCTTTGCCATTTTGCCTGCTTATCTTGGTCCCGGAGTAGGGGAAGGAAAGAAAATCCCATCGGTCTTGATCATATTAGTCCAGGGAGAGAAGAGGACAGGTAACAGAGGTAGATCTCTGTTTCCACCAGGCAGCAATCCGTTTACAAATTGCTTTGTCCCCTTCCTCTTAGGCCCTGAGTTTGTTAATCTACCCGTCCCACCCATTCGTTTATCCAGTTCTTACTGAATCGCCTCCTGTGTTGTAGGAGGTGTTAGGGATGCATCTGTGAAAAACAGATTCCTTGTCCTCATGGAGCTTACGATTTAGCTTAAGGGATGACTTCTGGCTTCACTCTGTTCAGTGATGATGAGTTGGACCGGGGTAGAGTGGAGATGGTGCCAAGTGCCTTAGAGCACTTAGGACTCACAAATAGAGCCACGGTTTAATCTAGTCAACTTGTGGTCATCTGTATCAACGATAAGGATAAAAAAAGAAGAATAACCCCAGATGGTTTGTAGTTGCTTTTAGACTGTGGTTCCGTATAGTTAGATGTGTGCACCTTACTTGGTAATGTTTTTTACCTGCCCTTTTTCTAGCACTTTAGTTGTTGCTGTATTTGGATGATTTACTTACAAAAAGTGAAGAGTTAATCATCAGTTGTACTACTACCTAGAATTTACATACTGTAGCACTCTATTTCCTAAATGCTTTCATCTCACATGTGCTTTCTGGACAATCTGGGAGAGTAGGGAGTGGGGGAGATTGTCGGCTCCACCTGCAGTGGAGCAAACTGGGTTAAGGCCGGGCCTACAGCAGCTGACTCTTAAGACTTCTCATAGGTGGTGACCTAAACTGATGAGTCTGAAAAACCACGGCACTCATGGGAAGATGTTGGAATCTTTACCTCTGTGAACATTTATTCTCTCAGTGACCATTAAGTCTTTCTCATGTGCCAGTCACTGGGCTGGGTTTTAGGGATGTAAAAATGAATAAAGCAGGGACTCAGCCCTTGAAGAACTCAGTCTAACCATACGGGAGATGGGCCAGCCATTCTCCTTTGCTGGGTCGAACTGATAGCAAAGAAAATGAAGGTTAGATGGCTCCAAGAAATTACTGAGGTCCGTGAAATGATTGGGCAAGGTACTTCTTCCCTTGAGGTCCTTAATTATGGAGAGAGATAGTTGGTAATGTCTGACTCAGAAAAGAGTATGAATGAAATGAGCTCTCGGGTCCTTCCAGGTTAGATTTCCATTCACTGTGTGATACCAAAGCTATGTACACCGAGGAAAGGTGATTTCACTTTTATCTGTAACGATGATGATTTTCCGCCCTCCTTTGTTCCGTCCTGGGCTTACTGCCGTAGCCACCTACACACAGATCCAGCCCCATTCCCTGATTCAGCAACAGCAGCAGATCCACCTCCAGCAGAAACAGGTGGTAATCCAGCAGCAGATCGCCATCCACCACCAGCAGCAGTTCCAGCACCGGCAGTCCCAGCTCCTCCACACAGCCACACACCTCCAGCTGGCCCAGCAGCAGCAGCAACAGCAGCAGCAGCCGCCGCCGCCGCCTCCGCCCCCGCCGCCAGCCACCACCCTCACTGCCCCTCAGCCACCGCAGGTCCCACCCACTCAGCAGGTCCCGCCTTCCCAGTCCCAGCAGCAAGCCCAGACCCTGGTCGTTCAACCCATGCTTCAGTCTTCACCCTTGTCCCTCCCACCCGACCCAACCCCCAAGCCACCCATCCCCATCCAGTCCAAACCACCTGTGGCACCTATCAAGCCTCCTCAGTTAGGAGCTGCTAAGATGTCAGCTACCCAGCAACCACCACCCCACATCCCTGTGCAAGTTGTGGGCACCCGACAGCCGGGGACGGCGCAGGCACAGGCTTTGGGGTTGGCACAGCTGGCGGCTGCCGTACCTACTTCCCGGGGGATGCCCAGTACAGTGCAGCCCGGTCAGGCCCACTTGGCCTCCTCACCACCTTCATCCCAGGCTCCCGGGGCGCTGCAAGAGTGCCCTCCCCCTTTGGCGTCGGGGATGAGCCTGGCTCCCGTGCAGGGGACGGCCCATGTGGTAAAGGGTGGGGCTACGACCTCCTCACCTGTCGTGGCCCAGGTACCTGCTGCCTTCTACATGCAGTCTGTGCACCTGCCGGTGAGTGAAGGCTGATCGTTTAGAAGGCACGGTCACTCTGGAGTAGACCTGGGGCTCAGTGGACATGGAGTGTAACTTAGGAGGAGAGTAAAGAGTTGGGAAGGTTGAGATGCTGATATTTATCATTTTACCTTCATTACTTCCTTAGAAGCCCCATCTCCAAATACAGCCATACTGGGGTTAGGACTTAGGATGTGGGAGGGGAGGGGACCACAAATATTCAGTCCATAACAATTACATAATTAATGTGTGTGAGTGAGGGAGGGAGCATGTGTGAGCATGTGAAAATGGTATTGCATCAGCTGCTCTGTTAATCATTGCATTGTTTTGTCTGTGACAACTATTTGTTACAAACTGTAAAACTGAAAAGATACTAGTATGTGCTTCTTTTGTAAGAGAAACTTTGATGAAAGGTTAAGATACTGGTATTTATTTGTTTCTTTTGTAGGAGAGAGACATTAATGTATATAAAAATCTGTACTTCATACTCTTAAATTTGCTACTGAAATCATTCTGGGTTTTTGGATTTGTGCTGAGTTAAATCAAGATAGCCTTAATCACGTTAAATTGGTCTTTAGAAAAACAGTGGTTCTCGGTTGGGCCATAATGAATCCAGGATCCTGAGGTGTAGGTCAGGACTAAATGTGACGTTTTCTTTTGTCCTGATGTAGAAGATATGCTTCTTGGGAATGACTGGGAACTGTAGTGTACCACGGGAAGTACACTAAATTGGGAAATCTGGAACTAAGAACATTTTCACTGATAGAATGGGAGTCATTGAGGTTCCTTATTTTCCTTCACTCACAAATCTTGGTTTCTTTCCTATTCTTCACTTTATAGAGCAAACCCCAGACACTGGCTGTCAAACGCAAGGCAGAGTCTGAGGAGGAGAGAGACGATGTCTCGACATTGGGTTCAATGCTTCCAGCCAAGGCATCTCCAGTAGCTGAGAGCCCAAAGGCCGTGGAGGAGAAGAGCAGTCTTGGAGGTGAGTAACTGACTTCCACAGTGCTGTTGGAGTGCAGAGATTAGAGACCTGTTCTGAGTGAGCTCAAAGCTAAATATGGTTCCGTAGGAGATGGGCCTGAACTTGGTGGAATAATGGGTAGATCCAAAAACAGGGACACCAGGGTGAATGATCAAAGGTGAACATGTATCATTGTGGAAGATCAGACTGGCTTGGCTAATCGATGGATCAATTACGGCATCCCCTATCTGTTCCTTAATCTGTTCCAGAGAAAGCTGAACCAGTGACTGGTGTGAATGCTAACACTCCAAGCAGTGAACTAGTAGCCTTGGCTCCTGCCCCATCCGCACCCCCTCCTACACTAGCCATGGTGTCCAGACAAATGGGTGACTCAAAACCCCCACAGGCCATCGTGAAGCCCCAGATTCTCACCCACATCATTGAAGGCTTCGTTATCCAGGAAGGAGCAGAGCCTTTCCCGGTGAGGGCAGGGCCATAAGGTGGGACTTTCAAGTGGGGACTTGCCCTGTTTTTATCTTTCCAAAGTCCACTAAAATCAAGTCTCAGAACTATTTAATTATTAGAGAATGGTTCAATTCTATTGTTTTTATGGTTAATTGTAAAGAAGGAAGGGAAGGGGGAAAGGAAAGAATTTGTGTAGACCAGCAAATGAAAATGTTGGGAAGAGGAGAAGGAAGAAGCTGTAATGTTTAGTTACACAAACTAGGCTGTATCATAATGAAGAAATTTGTGGTAGAGAAGTTAAGGGACTTTCTAGATACAGATGGGTTGCAGAACTAGGACTAGAACACAGGTATCTCCAACTCTGGAAGGAAGAAGGACAAGATAGGGAGCCAAGGTAGGAACCTGTTTTCCAGTGGCTCATCTGAAAAGAGCCAGTTAGGGCCTCTTGATTGCCATGTTGAAAAATGTTTCTCTAAACCAGACTTGGCCATTAACTCCGAGAACCAGGCAAAGATGTGGCAGTGAGAAATACTGGGGAAAGAAGCGGAAAGGAATTCGGCTAACTTAACTGTAAACTTTTCCTGGCACAGGTGGGTTGTTCTCAATTACTGAAAGAGTCTGAGAAGCCACTACAGACTGGCCTCCCGACGGGGCTGAATGAGAATCAGTCAGGGGGACCCTTGGGAGGGGACAGCCCATCTGCTGGTAAGTATTTATTTGGAGACCCGTCTGGGGAAGGAGGCTCAGGGAGCTGTGTTTGAGGACTCTGTAAAATGGTAATTATTTAAAGTGGGAGTTACACGAAGTCCGTCCATACACAGGAACTGTATTAGGTATCGGAATGTGTAGAATCACACAAAAGGAGTTCCCTATAGGATTGGGGGAATTTTACCAGGCTAATCTGAATCTTATTTACTTATTTACTGTAAGGAAGGATGTATTTTTTAAAAGATGATCTAAAATAGGATATTTCTTAATTTCCATTTCTCCTTATTCTAGGTTTTATAATCTATGTTAAGGACTCTTGTTTACATTTGTCCCACTGCTTTTGTAAACTTTTGTTGGGAGAGGGATCCTGTATCTTTCTAGTTAGTGATTAGTTCTCTCCTATTCTGAAATGCAGTCTTGTCTGCAGTCTGAGAGTATGAATTGGGATAAAGTTAGTCATTGAAAATGGAAACTAGTCTAGTTTGTCAGGAAGACCATGATGTTTTTGAGACGTGTCTTTATGGTTTTGGATTTTGAACTTTTAGAGATTCTGAATTAGGTTGTGTAGGTCTGTGGGGGCAAACCCTCGGTAATTAGTCAGCTGTGGGCCTAACGATGGCCCGAGCGGCAGCAGAACCAGGGAGAAGTCTCCAGGGATGGCTTGTTTTCCAGAGCTAGACAAGAAGGCGAATCTCCTCAAGTGTGAGTACTGCGGGAAGTACGCTCCTGCCGAGCAGTTTCGCGGCTCCAAGAGGTTCTGCTCAATGACCTGCGCTAAGAGGTACCCCAGTTCCTCCATCTAACAGTGGGCCCCTTCCCTAGGATCGCCTCACAGCTCATGTTTCATGTCATCTTTGCTTTCGCGTTCTTCCCCAAGTCGGTTCTTAAAATACCAGTTCCCACACAGCGAAGGCTAGCCGGGTGGTCTTCTCTAGTGCCGCTGACGTCCCGTACACGCCCCGACTTGTAGGTATAACGTGAGCTGTAGTCACCAGTTCCGGCTGAAGAGGAAAAAAATGAAAGAGTTCCAAGAAGCCAACTATGCTCGCGTTCGTCGGCGTGGACCCCGCCGCAGCTCCTCTGACATCGCCCGTGCCAAGATCCAGGGCAAGCGCCACCGGGTGAGCTTCCGTTGCAGAGCCAGCTGCTTTTAAAACGTTCCTTTTTCCTTCCTCTTTCCCTACCGGGCAGTTTCTTTGCCCAGGTAAAAAGAGTATGAGACCAGAACTGAGTTTTGTATTGATGGCATTACTCCAGATTCCAAGAGATCCTGACTCCATGTCTCTTCTCACCTGATGGCTGGTTCCTGTATCCGTTAATCATTACATTAGACAAAAGCTAGACTGATTGTTGGAAGAAGGGGAGAATCAAGAAACTGGTAGTTTATACTTAAAAGTTACTTGAGAGTGGATTAGTGACTCCGGGCATTTGCAAACAAAGTAGTTTCTTCACTGTAATCCTAGTTTTTCCTCTATGCCCAATATTAACCCAGAAGGGGCGAGGGAAAGAAACCTCCTGACATTTATTCATGACCTCACTGCTTTGTGACGTTCTCCATAGGGTCAAGAGGACTCTAGCCGGGGTTCAGATAATTCCAGTTATGATGAAGCACTCTCTCCAACATCTCCTGGGCCTTTATCTGTGAGAACTGGGCATGGAGAACGTGACCTGGGGAACCCCAATACAGCGCCACCAACACCGGAATTACATGGCATCAACCCCGTGTTCCTGTCCAGCAATCCCAGCCGCTGGAGCGTAGAAGAGGTCTATGAGTTTATCGCTTCTCTACAAGGTATGAGGGCCTTTCCAGTAGAACCCACATCACATACAGGTTTACTTTTCTTTACGTTATCCCACATGGGCCTCTGACCGGGAACAGAACTGACTTTTAAGCAATATGTACTTAAGTGTGGTATGACGAAGGCTCTATTCTTCCTATTGGCCACAGCCTGGTTTCTTAATTCCCTTTTGTGCTGACTGTCCTCTACCATGTCAGCAATCTTGCAGTGTTTGATTTTCACTTTTGTATTTCTTACCAATAATTTTTAGATGTATTTTTTATATGTGATTTTGTGATACCTGTCACAGGCATTAGGAAAGTAGGGGCCATTGTTAGCCCCCCTTCCAGGAAGAACTATTTATAAGCTCTTCTTGACGAAGGATGGTTTTCTCCAGAAAGAAAATCACCTTACCCCTTTTGCCATTTGTCTGAATTCTGGGCCCTTAAACAAAAATGTCAAAAAGGCTCTGAACTTGCTAGTGTAAAAGAAAACATACGATTTTGCTCCTTCCCTTTTCTCCCTCAAGCTATTTGAATGGAGTTAGTTCTGTGATTGAATGACTTTGTTGTTCTTCCTTTCTCTTGGCTTTTTTAAATAGCCAGTTTCTCTCTCTGGTTTCCTTTTACTTCCCAAAGCTTGCCACCTCACACTATTACATTCCTAAATTTAGGATGAGTACTTTGGGATTAAGCACTGCTGGCTTCCCCCTCCTACCCTCTGGTGCCACCACGTAGTTTCTCATATGTATTCCCACCACTTCCCTCTAGGCTGCCAAGAGATTGCAGAGGAGTTTCGTTCCCAGGAGATTGATGGACAGGCCCTCTTATTACTTAAAGAGGAACATCTTATGAGTGCCATGAACATCAAGTTGGGCCCTGCCCTGAAGATCTGCGCCAAGATAAACGTGCTCAAGGAGACCTAAGGTGGCCCTCTTGCACAAACGAGCCTAAGGCAGACACTCTCCACCATCCAGGTTATAACCTGGTACCAGCAGACTTTACAGGGAAGAAAGAGCTGTTCCAATTACGTAAATCTTCTGTAGAGGGGATTACTGAGACAGGGAAGAAAAGTGCAAGAATTGGTTGCTGGTGCTACATTGCGGCAGCTGTGACATTTTCTCTGGTTCTACCTTATTTTTTAAAATCATTACAGTTCTCACTTTTCTCACCTACCCTAATCCAGTCTTCATAAAAGAGGCAGTCTAGAGAACTAGGACTGCTCAGCCTTATCCTGGAGTGGAGTATCTAGCCAGGGTCTCAGTTCTCCAAGAGGAATAGACAGTACGGTAAGGTGAGGAAGTGGGTGGGATGTAGGTGTGCCTCCACAATGGGAGAGGTAGGGTTTTTCTAGCTTGTGTGACACAAGCAGTGACATCTGGTACTCACTCGCTTCCTTCCAGATTGCCCAACTGTGGCTGTGGCCCAGAGTTTTCTTTGTTGTCACTCCCTTAGTATTGAACGTTTTCTCCTGCATCCATGGCAGGGCCACCTGCCGGTGCAGAGACTTGGTTGGCGTCATTCTGATATGCGGCAGGGGCCAAAAGGTGTGTGGTACACACGTGGCTGTCATTCTTTCTGCACCCCTTGCTCCCTTCAGTTTCCCTGTTGTGTCTCCTACCCTGCCTTTTTTTCAATTCCAACTCTGCTCTGTCCTATAGCTTTATTAAAACGGCAGTGTGTGGGGCTGAGGTCAGGAGTATAAGTTTACCTGCCTTAGGCGCTATTCCTTATACAACAAAAATATTAAATATTTTTTTCCTCCTCAGTAAAAGGATAAAAATTGGTCTCAGTTGTCTCTTACTCCATTCCAGTGTCTCTACCCTCTTCTTTCATACAAAAGACTAGCGCAACTTGTTTGTTTGTTTTTTTAATCTTTTAAGTGTTTTTATACAAAAAATGTATTTTTCCTTTTTTTTTTTGCATTTTTAAAACACCAGTGTGGGGGAGGGATGCAAACGACTAACAAAAAAGATTCTTTTATAACATTATTTTCCCTGTTTAGAAAGAAGAAAAAAAAATCATTCCAATAGTATTTAAAAGTCCAAAGATGAAATAATTTCATTTTCTTCCCTAAAGGCTATTAAAAGGCCCTGCCTATTGATTCCATCCTCCTGTGTCCAGTGGAGCCATGTTACTCTTCAACGGCCCAGGTTCACTATTAAAGACAGACTGGGCCAGGCTTCTGGGCACATGGCCTGAACAAAAAAGTGGAAGCATCAGAGGATTCAAAATCTCTCCCCACAGAAACATTGTGGGCAAGAAGATACTTCCCTGAGCCAGAAGGGACAGGTGCAGCAGCATTCCACACCCAGAGCACAGGATGGCAAAGCCCTTGATGTCCCACCTCTGCTTTCATTCCCTTTCCAGAAGATTTGCGGGGGGGAGAGGGGGTGTAAGAGGGGAAGTCGACATGCCTGTGAAGAAAGTGCAGCATATTTAGAAATACTGGTAGAGGGAAACAGCTTAGAAGAAAAGCTTTGTCAGCTTTTACTGCAAGTGGGAGAAGAAAGCCACTGAGGAGATCCCACTACAGGTAAATAGACTTCCTTTTCTGGAACCCCTGTACCACAGGAGGTCCTATTCACTTTCCCTTTCCCAAGGACTAGACTTCTGGATAAGGCATTTTGACCGCATATGTACCAATGACCATACCAATGACCATGAGCCCACAATCCAGGGCCCAGTTCCGGCCAAAAGGTCACTCCAATGCCAACAACTGATGTGATGGTGTTTTATAATCCTCTAAGTGGGAAATTAAACATTTCCCCCGTCCTAATCCCAGAGGCTGGAGAAGCAAGTCTGCAACATCTCCAGGCTCAGACCAAATGGCAATACTTGGAATGCAACCAAGTAATCACCACAGAGTAGTTCCAAGCAGCAAGAAATTACATCCAGATTCTCATGGAGACTACCGTAGGGTACAGAGTAACAGCATGAAAGCAATCAAACCTTGTATAAATAATATTTCTTTGCTTTTTTTTTTTTTAATTAAAGAAATCCAGTGTCTCAAAAACTTATGAAAATGTGTTTAAAAAAGTCAGGGAGCCTGCCACACTTTTTTGCTCACTGTAACTATCCTACTTGTACCTTCTGATACCAAGAGATAGTGTAATAGCCTCTTCTGCACAGGCCCTATTGTTTTATCTCTGTCCTCCAACTGTACCTCTCTAGGGGAAAAAGAAAATAGGGAACAAAGGGAAGGCATTTCTACTAGTGAGAAGAGAATGCAAATCAAAAGCAAACTGGAAAGCAAGAGCAATGTTAAGGGTGGGATGAGAGACTGGAGTGGAGACTGCTTAAGAAATCTGGCTGCGTATGCTTTGGTTTGGGGGACTGAAGAAGCAGCTGGGCATTTAAAGTGCAATCACATTGGTAATAAATGGTCATCCCTTTCTTCTGACTCCTCCCCCAGCTGATCATCCCCCACACCACGATATGCAGCAGGCACACTGCGGGGTTTAGAACGGCACACAAAGTCACAACCATCCTGTAGAGAGAAGCAAAGGAAGGAAATGATAATATGGAATCACCAACTTTGAGGGTGAGGCAAAATATACCTATGGTCTAAGAATATGGCAAGAACTAGGTTTCTTCAAGGATAATGAAGAGAAAATCCAGGAGCTCTAAGGATCAGCCTAAATTGAATTTACGGCTAATGGGAGAAAAATTCTAATTAGGTCTTACTTTCTCCCCATACAGGTCCCTTAACAGCTTCATCAGATTCCTCAATTTAAGCAACAGTGTTGCTCTTCTAGCCAAGTCTTTAGCAAGGCCAGACACTAAGATGCTATGCTATTTGTTACTTTGTACTAGGGCCAACAAGTACTTTGTACTTGGTTTGCTGGGACTTCCATGGGTTTAGCACCCGAAGTTCTATGTCTCTGGAAATCCCTTAGTCTGGGTAAACCAGGATGGTTGGTCACTCATCCTTCCCTGCAGGCTACAGACTCAGCCAGCAGTCCTGTTACTTACTGCTACCAGGTTGCCAAGATCTTGCCAGAAGGCTAAGTGGGGAAACTGCTCCATTCCCTTGGCTCCCACCACCAGTCGCTGGTATAGGAATCCCCCAATGATATAGACCGCGACCAGTGATGCAAACCTATTGAGGAAGAAAGACATCTCTACTTAAAAACCAAAGAATAGCACAACTCTGATAATAAGAGATAATCTTTATATTCATTAGTGGTTTCCTAGTCTGTATTCTATAAAAATGGAAAAAATAAAACCACCCAAAACAGGGAGGGCACCTTCTTTAGAAAGCCAATTAGAACACTTTCTAAAAGCAAAAGCTCAGACAAAAATACGACCTAGTGACTCTGACCTATAGCCAAGAATAGGCACTATTAGTTGTATAGTTCCATTTCTCCAAAAGTTTTTATAATCTAATGGGACAGTATTAAAAATGTCCAGTCCTCCAGTAATGGGACATAAAGCATTTCCAAATGCAAATATTAGGGTTGTGAAACATATATCTAATTTTTTTAAACTGCACAGTCAGAGTTTAAAGAGGATTCTCACACAAAGTTCTCCCCCTCCAATTATAGTATAGTGCGTGCACACACAATGTTTTTAAATATCACCAAGTAATCGAGTTTAAGAAAAAAAAAAAGGAAGGTTTGGACTGATAAAGGAAAGCACTCACGTGACTAGTAAGATAGAACCCACACTGAGGTGAGAGATCTCTGGGGAACAGGCCAGGCTGCTGTCCATCTCAAAGAGGTAGAAACAATCTTGCACTTTGCCTCGCTCCTCAGTCACAGGGTTAAAATTGTCCTAATGATGAAAGGACAGAACACAACCCTTACGTGGTAAACTGTTTCCTTTTGACTCTTACTTAGAAAAAACCTACAAGCTAAAAAACATTTGCTTTCTCCTGGTTCAATCACTTTTTTTCCACATATGATGGAAGACACGTGTCTGTGACACGGGAAAACTGAACTTCTAGTCTTTTCTTATCCAACCCGATGCTTCTTGTCCAGTCCGGAAATTCTCTCCCACCTCAGGTCAGTCCTCTCATCTGCTCTCTAGGCTTGCGGGCCCCGGGATGCCTTACCGCTAGTGTGTGTCGACTGCAGGAGATCATCACCACTGCACGACGCTGCTCCATGCCACAGTGATTGTCATATTCGTCACCCCCCTTATAGATCAGCATGATCCAATTACCTGAGGAAGGACAAGGAAAATGTTGCTCTGGGGCAGGGGGAAATGCAGAGGCAGGCCTGGGTACAATTCCTGAGGACTGAGGTGTTCAGTGAAATTGGTTTTAGTTAAAATAATCTGTATCGATATGAGCTCTGTATACCGGAAACACCAAGCTAAAACCCGCTTCTTTATAGCAGCTTTGTGTTCCCTTAAGACAACTAAGAATCAGAGATTTATATAAGAATAATCTTAATTTTCCACATTAAAGGCAGGCAACCGATAGTGAAAAACAACTAGGACCCATACTTTCACACTGATTCGAATTTCCTGAACACGTTCCATAAAAGTCTTAGATGGCAGGGGAACACCTGCTAACGTCAAAAGAAGAGGTTCCATAAAAGTCTTAGATGGCAGGGGAAAACCTAAGATTTAAAATTAGCCACAGATAAATGCAAGGTGGGTGATTTTTAAGATCGGGAGCCATTTCTTCCTTAATATTTATGGCATTCGAATTTCTTTTGCAAACTGTTCTTTGATTTATCACTCACGTGAGGAGAATAAAAGTTCTGCTTCTAATCTTGCACATGAAGAGACACAAGAAGATGAAATGAGTTTTCAAAGTCACAGGACAAGTAAACCCGAGCTGGGTCAAAAATCTAGTCTTCCAACCCCTATCCCCAAACTCTTGATGTTATATTTCATTATACTGTTGATACGAACAAATATCTGCACTGGAAAATACAGTTACCTGCTAAAGGGAATTCGACCACAGGGGCTCACGTAGTTCTTTCCAGAAATATAATTTTATGACTTTTGAGAAACTAATCACCATAGCACAAGTTGATTGGGGAAGTTTTTGTAGACTGGTTTGCAAAAAAGCTTAATCTCTGAAAATGTAACTGGCAAAACTGGACTAATTTGATGAGAAATGGTCGTTGTTGGTATTTTCAATCCTGGTATGAAAAACACATTAAGCTACAGAATCCCAGCTAGATTCTTCCTTATGCATGAGCTTTTCATTAACTTTAAAACAAACACATAAAGGTTCTGAGCCATGGCTCGAGAGGAGCTGTGGAAGTACGTATCTTGTGGTTTATGGTCTCACGTGAGCTGAAGCACACGTACCATACGATACCCTGAAGAGAATGGAAAAGGCTGACACAGAATTGTCAGAGGGATTGACTAGGGATCAATTAATCAACAGGGAGAGTCTTACTTCCATTGAAGATGTGAGTCTCGTTGAGTCTCCCTACCACTGTCTCCTTCCCGTTACTTTTGTTGATCTGCACCAGGCCTGCCCCAGAGGTGCGGTTGCCAGCTTCCCGGCACACCCTGAACATGTAGATATAGGTGTCTGGGCCCTGGCCCACAGTGCTCTCAAAGCTGTAAGGAGAAGTGAGGAGAAAGAAGGAAGAGAAGAGTTACTGGCTATTAGACTTAGGACAAGCAGCCTCTCTTAAAGCTGCCTTCCCATCCTTCCCCCTCCCTACCCTGCCTCCAAGTGTGATCAATTTATTTATCTGATGTCACAACTAAATGTACTAGTGAATATCTGTTGATCATGAGATATCCATGTAACAGTGAATAATTTATTTGTCGAATGAGACAATCCTAATTGTTGAGGAAGACTGATTAAAACACAACATCCAAGACAGCTAGATATTCCAGAATACCTGTTCTAGACCATGCTGAAGTGTCAGCTGCTACTTCCCTGTGAATAAGGACCTATGTTCATGGGAAGTATCTCAGCCATGGTCCCTTGTTCCTTGAAAATCATCTTCAGATTTATATACCTGAAGATTCCTGACACTTATGATGTGCACAGGCCTCAATGTTTATCTGATACTTCTAAAGTCCTATTAAATGGAACTACCAAATAATGCTTTTTAATTCCTACAAGCTGTCCTGGATCCAGTCTTGAAAACAGCTACTCTTCTGCATAAGAGAATTACACACTGCTACTAAAAACTGGGCTGAGAATTTGCTCTATAGCATTAAAAAAAAAAAAAGGGGGTGGGGCGCCTGGGTGGCACAGCGGTTAAGCGTCTGCCTTCGGCTCAGGGCGTGATCCCGGCGTTATGGGATCGAGCCCCACATCAGGCTCCTCTGCTATGAGCCTGCTTCTTCCTCTCCCACTCCCCCTGCTTGTGTTCCCTCTCTCGCTGGCTGTCTCTATCTCTGTCAAATAAATAAATAAAATCTTTAAAAAAAAAAAAAGGGGGTGCCGGGGTGGCTCAGTAGGCTAGGCGTCCGACTCTTATTTTCTCAAGCCCTTCAAAGCTCTTCTCATTTACCTTTTGTTATACAGTGGTTGCAGCCTCTTCAGTAGAGCCAACTCTTTCTCGGACTCTCGACCTTTTTCTCCTACCAGGTCGCAGGTTTTTTCTTCCGTCTGCCAGGATTCTCTTACTGCCACAGCCAGGAGCAGTGGCAGGAGCAGCCCAGTCCTCCAGCAGCTGTAGAGGGGGAACATCCTTTTGGGAGAGGGTGTGTGGGTGTTGAGGAAGCAGAGAAAGACCAGGAGAGGGGGGGAAAGAGACAAAGCACACAAATGTGTAATTTTTACAGTTTTATCTTCCATCCATCACTTATTTTACACTAGTCAGTGTTCCTCTTTATCAAGAAGTTGGGTTTTATTTTATTGTGTCTATTTCAAGCTTTTAGCTTTCACCCATTATTTTTCCCCTGTCCTTTAATATTCGGAATAGGATTCTTAATCTTTAGGTTTATCTTTTTCTTTTGAGAGACTACAAGCATCTTTACTGTTTTGTTAAAAGTCAGAGGGCAATATCTCGTATTTATTTACTTATTTCTCTTTAAAGATTTTATGTATTTATTTGAGAGAGAGTGAAAGCGAGACAGATCACAGAGCTCCAGAGAGGGACAAGCAGACTTGCCACCAAGCAGAGAGCCTGATGTGGGGCTCGATTCCAGGACCCTTGGGATCACGACCCAAGCCGGAGGCAGTCGCTTAACCGACTGAGCCACCCAGGCACCCCACGATATCTCACATTTAAAGTTTAATACTAGCTCATAAAAACTGCTTCAACCTGTGATTCTTCCTTAGATAACACTCAAATTATAACTTAACACTTGATAAAGTCTATTTGAAAGTTATTGAGAAAGACGTAAAATAGGGAAAGGGACTTCAGTACTTTGGGTCCTAACTTCATCCAATAGTCTTTGTTCATATTCACCGTAAGAAAGATGGCTAGAGATAAACACAGCCATTGCATCTAAAAGTTGACATTTATCTACTTTAATAGCACATCTCTGAAAACACATGCAATCATTCAAATTATAGGAAGAAGAAAATTCACTGGGTTGAATTGAGTGAAGATGTCTTCCAAAACCTACCTGAGGCTCTACATGTCACAGTTCTGAAGAGTTTCTCAATTACCAGTAAGCAGAGCTGTCTTTGTAGACTCTTAACTGGTGACCATTCTTGGGAATCACTAAATCACTTTCCAATTCACCTGTTCCTTGTACTGCTCTAGGAATGGAAACACTTGCCATTGCAACTTGTTACTTTCCTAACAGTGTCATGTTATCATACAAAGATTTAATTCTTCCAAACTTTTCTCACTTGTAATAACACGCTTCCAGACTGAGCCTGGACTTTGGTTTATACTCTGTAAAGTCCTCTAATTCTTTTTCAGGCTGGTTCATCAACTCCTGTGCATTTCTAGAACATAAAAGTAGGCAGAGCTTAATCGGTACTAGTAAGTTTAAAGGTAGGAAAATGGAAACTCTGAGCCCTAGCTGACTTTTCTCTACTCCCCTAAACAAACTTATATTTGACCTTCTGTTTTCCACACTCCACTAAGGCAACAAATGCTTGGGAAATTGTCTCCCTGACTTTGTGTATTTCTTTCTTTCTTTCTTTCTTTTTTTGGTAAGATTTTATGTATTTATTTGAGAGAGAGAGAGAGAGAGAGAGAGAGAGCACACATGCATGTGCAGGAGCATGGGGAGGGGCAGAGGGAGAACCATATTCCCTGTTGAGCAGGGAGCCTGACCTGGGGCCCCGATCCCAGTTCTGGGATCATGACTTGAGCCGAAGACAGATGCTTAACTGACTGAGCCACCCAGGTGCCTTGACTTTGTGTATTTCCAAAATCAACTCACTACGGCAGTATTTATAAAGTGTTTCCATAGAATAATTATCACCAGTCATAAAGTCTGAGGCCCCCATAAACACATTTAAAGCACTAATAGGAAACTTTAACAGAGTGCTTGCCTTTTACTCTTAAAAGCACTTAACATGCATTAACTAATTAATCCTTACAAAAACCCTACACAGTAAATACAATTATCGCCCTTATTTTACAGATGAGAAAACTGAGACACAGCCAGTGGAGTGACCTAGAAAGTCTGGCTCCAGAGCTCATGGTCTATACTTAACCACTGCATGTGTATTCCCTTTCACATTAATTTTTTGGGGCTCAGAGTACGCAGCCAAAGCCTTGCTTTCTTTTTGACAAAGCGGGAGGAAGTGACTCCTCACACAGTTCACTGAATAGGAGGTGGAATGAAGAACTCAAAACTCAAACTCCTACCTTCCCTAAATTAACTCATTGCTCAACACACTCTGTGACCAGTAGCGTTCCTAAAAAAATAAGACATTCCTTTTATTAGACTGATTTAACATGCCATACTCCTTATATTCTCTCAGGATCTAATTTAAAATTTCAACATTCCGGACTTTCAAGGTTCTCCCCACCCCGGACCAGTTTTCGGGAGGGGATGCTCACACAGAAGGCTGTGTTCTTTGGCCTCAAAGTTAGTTCCTTATCCGTTAACAGTTGATGATTTCTTTTCCCAAATTAGAACAAAGAATCTTACAAAATTGGGAGAGGACAAAGGGTTAAACACCCTGCAATCTGCATTAGTGGAGCTGAACTATCTTTCATGTGCTTATTGGTTCAAGAAGTTAGAATGAGAATCAACTTATACTCTTCTCTCTTTTCTGCATAAGGTTTTTCTGTTTGAGCTGCTTCTCTTTGATTCAGTGGCAAATGCTCTAAGTGCTTTATCTAGATTACGTTTGTTAATCTTCACAGCCCAGAAAAGTAGGTATAATTTCTCTCATTTTACAGATGAGGAAACTGATGCTTAG
>NC_048233.1:8909157-8915531 GCF_002007445.2 Ailuropoda melanoleuca
TTTTATTTATTTATTCGACAGAGATAGAGACAGCCAGCGAGAGAGGGAACACAAGCAGGGGGAGTGGGAGAGGAAGAAGCAGGCTCACAGCCGAAGAGCCTGATGTGGGGCTCGATCCCATAACGCCGAGATCACGCCCTGAGCCGAGGGCAGACGCTCAACCGCTGTGCCACCCAGGCGCCCCGTGCTCACAATTTCTGATCTGCTTGGAGATCTTTTGAAATTTGTTTGGTAGTTTCTTAATACGGTCATGGGTGTATTCAATTTGCTATCTTGAACCGCACTTCGGTTTTGAATCTTTACTGATGCTTTCCTTTTAAAATGTTTAACATATTTCAAGGACTAAATCTATTTTTTCTTTTTGGTAATTTGCAATTTTAATATAATTTAACATTTTTAGAATAGATGCAAGAATAGTAAAAGGAACTCTTGTATTCACTTCACCTGGATTTGCCAGTGGTTTACAAGTTGGCCTATTTGCTTTATTAGTCTCCTCCCTCCCCATACACACAAACACACACACACACACACACACTCAGGCACTAGTTTATTTTGAACGATTTGAAAGTTGCCCATTACTGTTAAGTACATTAGTGTGTATTTCCCAAGAATAAAGACATTCTCCTACCTTATCACAATTAGAAACTATAACATTGGTAGAATATTATTACCTAATCCATGGTCCATATTCAGATTTCATCAATTGTCCCAGTAAATAGGCTTTATAATTATTTCTCCTTCCCCAACCACGGAAGCCCAGCAGGAGTCATACATTGCAGTTAGTTGTCGTTTTTCTTTATCTTGTTTGTCCTTGAAATTTTGAGAAGTACATGTCACTTAAGTTATAGAATGTCTTTCATTTTGGGTTTGTCTGATATTTCCTCGTGATTATATTTAGGTATGCATTTGCTGATAGGACTAAGAGAGAAGTGATGTGTCCTTATATATCAGTCATGATCCAGTTAGAAGACAGATACCACACCAGTGATTTTAAGGAAAAATTTAATATAGATTTGTTTTCTAGTAAAAAATAATTACTAAGAGGGAGTAAACAAGGACTCTAGGTGTTACAGAAATCACACAGAAATAACAACTACAAAATGTAGCTACTACCTCTGGGCTGAAGAAGAGTTAGCAAGGAAGCACCTTAGAAGCTTGAAGGAAGGGCTCACTTCCCCAACCACAAGGTAGAGATTCAGACCTGTGAAGAGAGGGTGTAGTTCCTGCCACAGGAACATGCAGCCCACTGATGAGGTAACAGATAAATTGCTAGAGGGTGTGGGTTGATGTTGAACTGCCAGTGGGAGCCTCCTTTTGTCATTTTGACATGTCCCCATCATTTTTTGAGCAAATTCTTTACTTTTGGGTATACAGATGTTCATATTGTATTTTAATTGCCCTAGAATCAGTCATCTCTCCAAGAGAGCCTGGTTCCTTCTAATAGTGTTGTTGAGAAACCAAGGTCTGATTACAAGGTGTATTTGTTGCCACTTTTGGGTCACTGCTTTAGTGCCTCTCAGCAGAGTTAGGAAATCTATATATCCTTCCAAGAGTGAGAAACCAGGCTCCCATTATGCTCAATATATTTATACATTTGTTCACACATAAGAAAATACAGGAAGTAGTTTTATAACTGATAAACCATACCATTGTGTAAAGCAAGCCTACTAATTAGGGTTCAATATTTGTTTAAAGTTTTATTTTTTTTGTTGGTGAGGTAAGATTTATAAATAATGAAATACACAACTCTTAAGTAGGCAATTTAGTGAATCTTAACAATGCATCATAACCGTAACCACGCTCTAATCAAGATTTAGTAGATTTTCATCACCCAAGAACATTTCCTTATGTCCCTTTCTAGTCCTGTCTAGGATTTTCATTATAGTGTTGCATAGAAATGATAAAATTAGACATCCTTGCTTTGCTCCTGGGATAAACCACGCTTTGTCATGATGAATTCTCTCTTATATTTTTCTGAATTTGATTTGCTAATTTTTTTTCAAAGATCTTGAGGTCTATATTCATGAGTGTCGGAGTCTAATTATTTTCTTTTTAAGATTTTATTTGTCAGGGAGAGAGGGAGAGAGAGAGCACGAGAGAGCACAAGCAGGGGAGCTGTAGGCAGAGGAAGAAGCAGGCTCCCCGCTGAGCAGAGAGCCTGATGTAGGACTTGATCCCAGGACCCTGGGATCATGACCCGAGCTGAAGGCAGATGCTTAACCGACTGAGCCACCCAGGCGTCCCTAATTTTTTTTTTTCTTTTAATTCTTTGTCAGTTTGGTAACAGAGTCATGATGGCTGTCTAAAATAAGTTGGAGAGTATACTTTCATTTTCTATTTTCTGAAGGAATTGTGTTATTTATTCCTTGAAGTTTAATAGAATATGCTATTAAAGTCATCTGAGCATGAAGCTTTCTTAATGGGAAGGTTTGTATTAAGAAATTTAGTTTCTTTAGTAGAGCTATTCAAAAATTTTTGTTTCTTCTTGTGTCAGTTGGTAAATTGTGTTTTTCTTTTCTTCTTTTATTTTAGGAATTATCTATACATTTCATTTATTTGAACTCTTTATAAATACAAAAAATTAAAAGTCAAATACATTTTCATTTGCTAATGTTAATTATCATTATGAGACATTATCCTATAAAATCTGTTATCTGTTTATATTCCCTACAGACTTTTTTTTTTTTAAAGATTTTATTTATTTATTCATTCAACAGAGATAAGAGACAGCCAGCGAGAGAGGGAACACAAGCAGGTGGAGTGGGAGAGGAAGAAGCAGGCTCATAGCAGAAGAGCCTGATGTGGGGCTCGATCCCAGGACTCCAGGATCACGCCCTGAGCCGAAGGCAGACGCTTAACTGCTGTGCCACCCAGGCGCCCCCCTACAGACTTTTTTTAAAAATCAATTAACGTATAATGTATTATTCGTTTCAGAGGTAGAAGTCATTGATTCATCAGTCTTCTATAATACCCAGTGTTTTTCAAGAAATTTTTCCATTTTATCTAAATTGTTTAATTTATTGGCATACAGATATAATATTCCCTTATTATCCTTTTAAAGTCTTTAAAATCTGTAGTAATATACTCACTTCATTCTTGACATTCATAATTTGTCTTTTTTTTTTTTAAATTAATTTATTTGACAGAGATAGAGACAGCCAGCGAGAGAGGGAACACAAGCAGGGGGAGTGGGAGAGGAAGAAGCAGGCTCAGCAGAGGAGCCTGATGTGGGGCTCAATCCCATAACGCCAGGATCACGCCCTGAGCCGAAGGCAGACACTTAACCACTGTGTCACCCAGGCACCCCCATAGTTTGTCTTCTGTCTTTGTTTCTTGGTAAATTTTGTTAGAAGTTTATCTGTCAATAATTTTATCAAATAACCAAATTTGTATTTGTTTATTTTGTTAATTTGTTTTATATATATTATGTAAGTATATAAGTATATGTAATATAATAATAAAAATTTGTTAATTTTTCTATTGCTTGTGGTTAGTTTTTAAAATTTTATTGATTCAGAATTTAAAATTTCTGACCCTTCTTCTGCTTGCTTTGTTTTTGTTTTTCTTTTTTGAGATTTTATTTATTTGACGGAGAGAGACACAGCAAGAGAGGGAACACAAGCAGGGAGAGTGGGAGAGGGAGAAGCAGGTTCCCCGCTGAGCAGGGAGCTAGATGTGGGGCTCAGCCCCAGGACTCTGGGATCATGACCTGAGCTGAAGGCAGTTGCTTAACGACTGAGCCACCCAGGTACCCCTGCTCGCTTTGGTTTTAATTTGTTCTTTTTGTACCTTCTTAAATTAGAAACAGATTGTTTATTTACAGATTTACTTAAAGATTATTCACTTAAAGCTCTTACATTCTCTCGAAGCTACTGTTTTAGCTTTGGTCTATACATTTTCATAATTATTTAGTTTTTTAAATAATTTCTAATTTGTTTATTTCTTCTTTAACCTATGGATTATTTAGAGTGTGTGTGTGTGTGTTTTAGGTATACAAAAAGTCATGTTAATTATTGTAACAGAACTTAATTTTTTTGTTTTTTCCACCTCTTTCTAATTATCTTTATTATTACATCAATGAAAAAAAATCTCAGGTTAGTCCCAGTGGGTTTTTAACACCTCTCACCTCTCTAGCGCCTTTTTTTTTTTTTAAGATTTTATTTATTTATTTATTTGACAGACAGTACAAGCAGGGAGAGCAGCAGATAGAGGGAGAAGGAGACTCAGGCTCCCTGCTGAGCAGGGAGCCCGATGTGGGGCTCGATCCCAGGACCCTGGGATCATGACCTGAGCCACCCAGGTACCCCTAACGCTTTTTTTCAAATTGAGATATAATTGACATATAAGTTTTAGTTTTGAGTGTACATGTAATGACTTGATATATGCATACATTTCAGAATGATTACCACAGTAAGTTTAGTCAGCATCCATCACCATAGTTACCAGATTTTTTTTCTTGTAGTGAGAACTGTTAAGATCTACTGTCTTAGCAGCTTTCAAATATATAATACGGTATTGTTAACTATAGTCACCATGCTGTACGTTACATCCCCATGACTTATTCATCTTGTAATTGGAAGTTTGTACCTTTTAACTAACTTTACCCTACTCTCATCCCCTACATCTGGCAACCACCAGTCTTGTTCTGTGAGTTCAGGGTTTTGTTTTGTTTTTGTTTTTTAGATCTCTCATATAAATGAGATCATACAGTATTTGTTTTTCTCTGTCTGACTTATTTGACTTAACAGTACCCTCAAAGTCCATCCATGTTGTCACAAATGACAGAATTTTCTTCTTTTTTATGGCTAAATAATATTCCATTATGTAAATATACCACATTTTCTTTATTCATTCATCTATCAGCAGATATTTAGTTTGTTTCCATGTGTTGGCTATTGTAAATAATGCTGCAGTGAACATGAGAGTGCAGATATATTTTGATACAAAAGATATGAGTGATTGTGATTTTGTTTTCTGCTGCTGCATACCCAGAAGTGAAATTGTTGAATCATATGGTAGTTATATTTTTTAAGATGCCTTCATACTGTTTTCCATAATGGCTGCACCAATATCATTCCCACCAGTAGTGCACAGGGTTCCCTTTTCCTCACATCCTTTCCAAAACTCTAATAAACACATGTTATTTCTTGTTTTTTTGGCTATTTTTTTAAAAAAGATTTTATTTATTCGAGAGAGAGAAAGAGGTGGAGGGAGAGGGACAAGCAGATTCTCGGCTGAGCAGGGAGCCCAATGTGGGGCTTGATCCCAGGACTCTGAGATCATGACTTGAGCTGAAGTACCCACGTGCCCCTGGCTATTTTTAGAAATAACCTCTCTAACAGGTATGAGGTGATATCTCATTGTGTTTTGATTTGTATTTCTCTGATGATTATAAGTGTGTTTTAAAATTTTTGAATATTTAGGAACTGTCTGGATTTTTTTCTTGTTATTGATTCTACTCTGTTTGTAGAACACATCTTTTTAAGATTGTAACATTGAAATTTATTAAAGCTTGTGTTATCCAATATGTAATTTACTTGGTAAGCATTCCATTTACACTTGAAAGGCATGTGTATTCTGTAGTTGTTTGGTGTCATTTTGTTGGATAAATTTCTGTTAGGTCAAGATGGTTGATAGTATTGTTTAAATCTTTTATATTCTTTCTTTTTTTAATGTAATTTTAAGGCCAATTAAACTAATTTTATTCAGGGTTAAGTCTACATTAAATTACAAGATTAACAATCTCTAGAGACAATAAACGTAAAGTTTAAGAAGTAGAAATCTATTTGGTCTTTTACAGACCACATATTATAGAACTGACAAATGAAAATTTACAAATATAGAAATAATGGATACTTCAAGGGTGAGGATTTTCACATGGAAACCCATAAGATGTCGTATCTTAAACACGCATGTTTCAAAAAGGGAGAAATTTTTAATAATTTAGCACAAAATTAAATTATATAAACTTGGTATATCCCAGAAAATATTGCTTTAAACACTTATACCATGATCAAAATTCCTTTGGTAGCTTTTAATCAAAATGAAACATGCTATTTATGTAAAATATAAAGTACTTTTAAATGTTACCAGAAAAGTATCTTTGTTACAGTTACGGTACTAACATCATCGTCCCCCTGCTCAACCTCACCTATACACACACACACACACGAAACCAGGTGCCAACAAAATCCTTTTACTCTTTTGACAAAATAATCTCTGCTTCACAACATCGAGACTTGGAGTCTCCTATAAAACTTTTTACACTGGTCACAGCACAGAGAGCAAACGGCCGTCCCTGCACAGGACTGTAAAAACAAACCAAACTTTATTCGAGCAATTAAACAAATCAAACAGCAGTTACCCCGATGCAA